>NC_085084.1:26958961-27172832 GCF_963662255.1 Cinclus cinclus | reverse complement strand
TAATTTTTATTATTTTCTTCAGGATGAATGTCATAACTTTATTAAGGTTCTCCTAAAAAGAAATGAAGATACACTGTTTATCTGTGGAACAAATGCATTCAACCCTTCTTGCAGGAACTACAAGGTATGCAGTCTGTTTGTGGAATTTCACTTATGCCTTGTCTTTTGGTTGGATTTACTGTGACTATGTGGGCAGCAGTATGAAGTTGTCATTCAGCTGTCTACCATTCAACTCTTTAAAAATTTGTTCTGACTTGTTTCAGTGCTACTGATTTCAATGTTGATTGAATTTCTGGGAAAATCTGAGACTGAATACCTAGTTCTTTGCAACTCCTGAACATCAAGAGTATTGCCACTTTGCATTGCCCTCCACAGGTGCAGAGTCCTTCAGATCCCTGCCTGGGGACTCCTCAGTCACTCCTCAGAAAGTTCCTCAGCTTGTCACTGACACTCACATCAAGTCAGAGACTAACACTGGGGATTACTTCTGAGTAGCATGTTTTAAAATTTCTGTTTTACTGTTCTCAATCACAAAACCAGTTCTTAAGATGCTTGGGGGCATAACAGGCAAAACCTGAGCTTCTTGTGAGCCCCTCAGATGGGGACGCTGTGGAGATCCTGCGGCTTTGTGTGCTGTGGAAGTGATGGAGCAGCAAATCTCCACAAGGAGCAGTACAGCAAGACAGTGATGTATTCCTCACTTGCTGGGGATCTGCAAAGCCAAAATGTTATCTAGAGCAGTGTAGAAACTCTGCTGGTCCATGTGTACTTGACATTAATGCCCTGAAGCAAATTTATTCCTTGGGTATAGTGTATCCCAGTAGTCTCCATTCCAATAGGACCCATTTTTTTGAAACGTTTCCCATTTTCTTAGGCTTTCATCATTATATTCTGATATAAATCCCAACAGTGGATGTCTCTGGAGTAGCTTTGAAATGAATTTTTTTAGGCATTTGACATCCAAACTACTTTCTAGGCACTGTTAAGTCCCACTGGTCATTTATCTTCTTTTTTTCTGAAAAAATAAAATTCAGTTTTACTAATGCTGCTCCTGACAAAATCACAACTGTCATTCAGGTTTTGAGTTCAGATTTATTGTAAAAAAGCAGAATAAAAATGTTAACATCCAGGAGAACTACTTCCCTAGTGGTATTCACTGTGACTGCTGCTCTTCCTTGATTTTTGTGCAATGGTGCTTTACCTCGTTTAGCCACTATAATGGGCTGCAGCTTAGAAAACACAGTAAAGAAATGCAGGGTAGTGTTTTCTTCCAGTCTGTGGAGGAAGAACCAAATTTGAGTAAGAATACAAACCTGTGTCATGGTAACTGTGAGGTACAGTTAGCTGCTCTGGGTAACAGCTGTTTCTTTTATTGTTTCTTTCCTTGCCTGCTCCTAGTATGCAATGAAGCTTCTTGATCTCAGGGCTGTATTTAGTCTTCTAGTACAGTCTGTAATTTTTTATCTCTGAATGTCCTTAATGACGCTAACAAATCTCAGCCACTCTCCTTGCATGGAACCTATCTTTTAGATACAATTACAGCTTTCTTTGGCATCCTGATGTGAGGCATATAGATGGCCTCCTCACCCTTACTCCAGAGTTTTCATCCCCCTTGATGCAGGGCTGGATAGTGATCCCTCCAGCAGTCGTCATCTCCTTTCAGGTGCAGCACCTGCCCTGGCTTTTCCTCCATGTGTTCCTTCATTATACAGAGAGAGAACTAAATATGTGCTGAACAGAAAGCAGGGCTCTCCCTCAAACATGCCAGTGGTTGTGAGGGTTTGGAGCTTGGTGCATGAAAAGTCCTCTCACTATCAAATGAAATGCTTTTCAACCTTTAAGTAAACACAGCTAACTCCCCTCAGAGTGGATTTTGACAGGAAGGATACATTATAGAAAACAAATGATCATAAATCATCCTCTGAAGGACTTGGAAGCCGTAGCGTTCAAATTAAAAGTTGATTTAAGTTGATGGTGCTGTGTGGGATTTTATGCTCTGTGAATCTTGACTGTATGTGATCTATACAGTATGAGCTGGACGTTGCCTGAATATGCTACAAAGATTCTTATTCCCAAAATACTGTATTATAAGGATCTTAAAGAGTTAAGAGATGTACAATTCTCCCTTAGCTGACCAAACCTTCTTGAACTTCATGTAAAGTCATTCTGTATATTTGTGTTAATTGTCAGTGCCCAGGGTAAATTTATTTCCCAGGAGTTACTGATAACCTCAGAATTTACTATTCCTGCACAGATTAACTCTTGCCTGGTAGTAAGAGGATTCTCTGTGACACAGACTCAACTGGTATACTAAAACTTGAAGAGAATCTTTCTGAATATGCAAATCAAGGAAGAGAGTGCCACTGTTGAGATTAGACCAGAAGGATCTCTGGATTTGGGGGAGAAAAATGCACACAGAGATAATTGTCCTAGTGTTGTTTCTTCTGAATGGTGTGGTTTGCAGTCTTTTCTGTGTATAAGAGCGCTTCTGTTGGGTCACTGTTGAGGATAAATTTTGGAGCTCTGCCAGAACCACAGACCACATAGCCTGCTACAGTTCAAAACAAAATTTGTGTGCAGATAAAAGATAGACTGAAGACTTCTGTAAAATGTGTCAGGGGGAGAATGATTAGTTCCAAAAGAATACCTGACTTACTGGACATACTTTTTTCAGACTTATTTTATTTAATGCCATGATTTTTGTCAAGTTTTTACTTCACAGTCAGGAGTAGAGTTAGAGAAAGGCCCTTCTTCTCTGCCTGGAAAAGAAGAAACATCTCTTCTGAGAATAAGCCTCATTCTGAGTTAGAAGTTTTGTTTGTTTCTTTCTCTATCTGAGGAGCTCCCTTTGATTTTTCAGATGGATACCTTGGACTATCTGGAAGAGGAATTCAGTGGGATGGCCAGGTGCCCTTATGATGCAAAGCATGCCAACGTTGCATTGTTTGCAGGTAAAACGATGGAGATAAACTTTTTACTTTCTACCCTGCAGCCCAAGTTTGGGATAACACTGTGCCTCTTGCTTGGGCCCAGAATGCCTAAATCTAAAAGGTGTCAAAGGGATTGAGCAATGACAAAAAAGTGAGGGCATAAGGAAATTCTTAGCAAAAAAAAAGCCTTCCCTTCTCTGGAATTAACTCCACTGTCATCAACATTGCATGAAGCCTGAGTTTCCTGGATCAATAATTCAGTGTTTCCTGTATTCTTGATGATATTGCCAGTGTGAGGCACCATTTCTGGCTGCATTCAGCTCCTGTGAACGTCAAAGGAAATCAAGGCTTGTGTAAGCTTTAATGAGGATTAAACAGGATATGCTCTTTAACAACTCTAAGACTAAGCTAACATTCATAAGAGGAAGTTAGGGAAATTGCTGTGGCATGCCCTTTTCTAGGTCTAGAAGGGAAGGTGAATTTTTTTTTTTTAAGCTGAAAACATCTTAACATGGTCCTAGCAGCTGCTGTAGATGGAAGGAGAGAAGTGTATTGGTTAGTGGTGATTTATGCTGCATGCAGCAGAATAGTGTTAATTCAGACTTCTACTACAATTGTTAGAAAAGGTGAGATCTTATAAATGGGGTTAATTTTAAGTGTTGATTGTGTGGTATTTTTGTATATCTCTTCAGGAATTCCTGATAAAATTATTTCTTTATTGAACTTCTGTTAGTGTGAACCCTGCTGATCTTTTCTTAGATCTGGCTGTTAGATTGGTGGTGAAAATAATAAACACATCATCCATGATAATGTGAGTCCTCCTCAGCAGGTGTGATGCTATAAAACAGAGCCTGGGTACTCGCATGGAAATCACTAAGCTACTCCTCTGAAGATTTAAGAATGTGCAAGTATTTCAGCCATTCTCAAATGAGTCCATAACCAAAGGGCCCTATTAAGAACTACTGTCTTTGAGGTATCATCATCTGTCTCACAGAGAAGAGATTTTATAACCTGTTTCAATTATTTTTTTTTACTCTTTATAGTGCAAATAAATGGGTCCTTTTGCTTCAAGAATAGTGATGATGATAATGGTAGTGTGTGATTTCTTAATTACAGTCACAGGCAGAAAGATACAGTAGAAATTCTCTAACTGTAGCAATTCATAAAGCATGCAAAGAGTGCAACTCCTTTAGAGAAATATTTTTCCCATGTAACTCAGACTCTCTATTCTTAGTGCAGTCTGAATGACCTCCCAGAAGGGTCTTTCTCAGTCCATTGGCCAAGAAAGAGTTTATGACCAGCTTATTGTAAACATTCACTCTGAGTACAGATGAAGTTCAGAAAGATGACTCCAAATTTAAGAAATTGAAGAAATCCTTGTATTATTTGAAAATAAGGAGAATATTTATAGAAATTATCATACTCCTTCATGGTGATTCAGAATACATTTGATGCAGTTCACATGAATATTTGTAGAATATGCTCCATAAATCTGCTAGCTTCAGAAAATCACTGTTATATATGCCTTACATATTGATACTCATGCTAACTTTTCAGAGTACAGTGAAACAGAACAGTTTAGGGCACTAATCCAGGTCATCTGAGTTTGTCAGATGCACTTACATGAATATGGCTCTTCTTGCAGCCTGTAGCTATTACAGCTGATATGTGTGAATTGTAGCTGGTCACAGGAACTTGGCAGGAAAGAAAATAAAAGTGTGGTTGTATTAACGTGAGTTCAGACATCCCTATCTAAACAATTGAGCTTTTATTCAATTATACATTGGGGAGGGGGGGATGGGATATGTTGTAATTATTTTTTCTGTTTTGCAAAGAAAAAATGATCATTCTTAGGTAGCCAAATAAGGGGAAGAATTGCATGACTTCAGAACAAAGCATACAGTACTGCTAATAAAATACAGTCTGAATTTTAAATCTAGAGCTAAATTCACAGACTCACAGAGTTTCTAGGGTTGGAAAGGAGCTCTGGAAATCATCCAGCCCAACCCACCCTGCCAAGGCAGGGTCACCTAGAGCAAGTGACACAGGAATGTGTCCCAGTGGGGCTTGAATGCCTCCAGACAAGGAGGGTCCACAACCTCCAGGGAAAGGCTGTTACAGTGCTCTGCACCTGTAACGTAAATAAGTTCTTATGTTGAGGAAGAACCTCTTGAAGTTTTGTCTGTGGCCATTGCTCCTCGTTCCTGCTGCAGGGCACCAGTGAAAAGAGTCTAGTATCCTCCTCTTGGCAACTGCCTTTCAGACAGTTTTATGCATTAATGAGATTCTCTCCCAGTCTTAAATTAAATGTTGTCTGAAAGTATAATGAGGACAGCTTGACCAATAGAAGCTTCTCTGCTTTGTCCTGGGAACATCCTCAGTTCTGGTGCCCTCAAGGCACCAACACAATCTCTGTCAAAGGAGATGTAGACAATAATGATTTTTATGCAGACACAATAGAGACACAATTTTGTGTGCTCATGCTTGTGCTTCTAGCAGACACTGTCTTCCAAGATCCATCTCACACATGAAAACAGTCCTGTACAGTTACCAAGACCTGGAAACAGAATAGACAACAAATAAAATTTTAAAATGTTGCAGAACCTTGTGTTTTTATGTCCTTACAGTTTTGTATTTTTCAGCTGTCCTTGGAGTGCCATTTTGCAGGCCCTATCTTACCACTTCTCCTCCATTCTTTAAGAGAGAGGAGTGCATAATTCGTATGGGAAATGCATAAAATGCATGCTAGAAAAGAAATACTGATGGGCAATCCTCCTCCATCTCTTTTCATTCCTGTTTCAGCAGGGCTCCCAGCATGCTATTTAATTTTTTGTTAGTGATCTTTGGCAGAGCAGAAGTGCTCTCAAGAGGAGAAATTTTCATATGTGTCAATTAGCTGACAGTCTTCAAGCCCTGTCTGGTTTTCACCCCCAGATAAAACAAACAGTTCCGTTTGTTTTGCTGACATACCTAGGCAGAATTTCTGAGCATTGAACTAGTGGCATGTAACTGGATAGGGTAGTTCAGTATGACATACCTAAAATGAAGAAGAATTATTCCAAAAGGTTGTTTTCTTCCATAGGATCCCTCTGAAATTGCCATTTTGCAAAGTGGTGACTAGCTTGTTCAGTACTCAGTCCCATTTACCTAGCCAGATTTTTTCCTTCCTTCAGTGTTCCTAAGGAGACTGCAATGGCTTTGTTTCCCCTTCTCCTCTGACTGATGAGAGGAGAAGAAATTGTATTATTTCTAATGTTCCTCCCCTCTTGTTTCTTCTTTCCATCCTCCCCAGAGGGAAAGCTGTATTCTGCCACAGTGACCGACTTCCTTGCAATAGATGCAGTCATATACCGGAGCCTTGGAGACAGCCCAACTCTGCGGACAGTTAAACATGACTCCAAGTGGTTGAAAGGTAGATAAACAAACAAGTTGAAAAAAGCAGTGTCTCTGATGAGAGCCTCGAGTTTGTGACAGACCTCTTTGTCATTTCATTTCACCGATGCTTTCTGGCAGAAAGAAGGAAATAGATTACATCTCTTGCTTACTCTGATCTGTTTATCTCTTTCTCTTTTCTCCAAGTTACTGGATTTGACAGAAGCTGTGAGCTGGGTAGATTGGAATATGCATTCCAGTGAGCTTTCCAAGCTGAAATCTACCAGTTTATGTCTGGAAAAGTTGGAGCTTGCAGGGCTCTGTGTGCTTGTGGGCTGTGTTCAAAAATGTTAGGTGCTGTCAGGTAACAATCAAGGCTTTATGTAGTATAAAAAGTTTATCCTGTAATGTTAAGATTCATTAACAAAACTAAAATTATGGGAATATTACACAAAGCCTTTCTGTTACAGTTCTTAAGGATTGTACTGCTGCCATTGAATTAGGCAATTTTTGTGCTTTTAAATGCCCTCATTGTTAAGGATGGTACTGTTTAGCTTCATGTAGGTGTTAAGAATTGTTAGTATTTGGAGTGATTTTAACAGAGTGCAAAGCCATAGTTTCAAGTCTTTTTCTGCATGCAGAAATGTTTTGCCAGGTGTCAACTTTAGCTGTCCCACTTTTCTTGCTGCTACAGACACGTGTGGGCAGAAACAGTTACGTGGTTTGTTATTCCCTCAGCTCACAGACTGCATGCCATAAAGAGCACTGCTTGGTCCCCTCAGGCATAGAGTTATAATTGCCTGTTTACCTTTCCCCTTACTCCATCAGGGCAGACAATATTAGTGGCAGAGACTTAACTACCTTGCAGTGATGTTGCACAGACTGGTTCCCAGCTCTCCTGTCCCCAGACAGTGATTCTTCTGCAGCAGTGATTTGTTTGTTCTGAAAACTGATCAAGTTTGTCAAACACAGACGTTCCACTTCTGGATGTTAAGTGTGAATGTATTTGGCTTCTCTTTGCATTCTGTATCCTGTACATGGTGCCTAAATCAGGTGTCTTGGGTTACTGTTTTTTTTTTTTTTTCCAGAACCATACTTTGTTCAGGCAGTTGACTATGGCAATTACATATACTTCTTCTTCCGGGAAATAGCGGTGGAGTACAACAGCATGGGAAAGGTAAGGGCAAAACAGGGCAAAAACATTGCCTTGAATGACTTTGTCAGATTCAGGAGGAGGAAAACTTACGCTATTCTTGGACCAGTGCTGTTACAAGTGACCTTGAAATGAGAACCATAAATCATGATGACAGGGTTAGAATTTTGAGAAGATTCCTATTGCTAAAGCCAAAAGGTTGGCTGCAGTGAAACACTGCACTGTCTTGAAAGGAAAATGTGTGGTTTCTTATAGTGATGGCATATGCTAGATTCACTTTTCTGGAATTATAAAAAGCACAAGTTTAGTTCAACATAGTAGATAATTGTTAAAATGGATTCCAAAGCGGGAAGAAATTTTTCTGTAAGAAACATGAATTAGAGTGCTGAGTAAACAGGGGTAGGAATTTTGTGCTCTGCCATTCTGCAAAGAATAATTAAATACTTTCTGCATTTTTGCTAATTTCACAATAGCTTTTTGACTAAGCAGTCAGAAAAACTGACCAAGGTCACAAAGGTGGAGAGCAGGAATAAAAGCCCAGCAAGACTTGCATAGTTTTTAAGTGCTGAAAACCCAGGAATCAGAGCAGCAGTGTGGGTTGCAGGGATGGTGAATATGAAATGTGCTTTTGTTTGGGGAAATAGAAAGCTAAGCAGTCTGTATGGAAATTAGTTTTATATGGGTTGAAAACAGATCTCCTGAAGGATTTATGTCTGTATAGTAAATGCCACAGTCTTATCTTTCATAGCACACTGTTCCAAAGCTTAATTTTTCTCTGTTTCTTATTTGTCACAGATTATAGAAAAGTGGTATTAAATTAAGCACCTTGCTGTGTTATTCCAAATGTTTTAAAGGCAGTATTCCAGTGAAGCCTCTAGATCAAGCAAACGTTTAATTTTCTCCATTATTTTTGCTCTATTCCTTCCAGGTAGTTTTCCCAAGGGTGGCCCAGGTTTGCAAAAATGACATGGGAGGATCTCAGAGAGTGCTGGAAAAACAGTGGACTTCCTTTCTCAAGGCTCGGTTGAACTGCTCAGTTCCTGGCGACTCACACTTCTACTTTAACATACTGCAGTCAGTTACAGATGTTATCCATTTCAATGGTCGGGATGTTGTTTTAGCAACATTCTCCACTCCATATAATAGGTAATAATCACAATAACCTTTTACATTCTATTCCTTCATGTTTTGCTTTTCACGGCAGTTCCTTTTTGGCTGCATGCAAGCACAAGAAGTGATTGCTCATACAACGTAATTATTTTGTGCCCTGATAGTTTGTGTTTAATTTTAAGGTACCCTGGTACTGCTTACTTCATACCTGATGACTGTGGGTGGCTTTCAGCCATTTACTATGTGGACACATTCCTTGGACATACTTTTCTTTACATGAGAATAGTTCACACCAGCCACCAAGAAGTTTGCAGCATGTACCTTGCAGAATACTATTCCAGAAAGAAAATACAGGGGGTTTTTTCCTGACAAAGAAAGGACTTTGTTCTGTTTATAGCTAAACCTCCGAGAACCGTCCCCTTCTCTTTGTTTTATGCATCCCTGTTGACTCTTGCATTGATCCTTGACCCTGCACTGACTCTGCTGCCCCCTGACTCTCCTGGGAGAGCCAAGGTCTTGCCAGCTGGGAAGGAGGGTCCCCAGAACACCTATTTCATTGTTTGCATGGTTATCCAAATGCATCAGTTCATCTGCAGGGATTTTCTTACTGTTACACATTACAGCGTGTTTCTCTGGAAGTTATTAGACAAGTAACTGTATTTAATGATTGAGAACTCCCAGAGAAGTTAAAAAAACAGTAGCTTTCCAATTAAAAAATATATCACAGTTTCACAGAGTAACATTTGAGCTGGAAGAGGAATTTTATTGATGACATTCATTTAGTTTTGCTGTACCCTTTCCACCCCTTTTCAAAGCCTGACCTCAGTGAGGTCATTCACAGACCTGACTTCAAATGAGGGTAAGCCTGGGTCTGTAATTTGTAATAACTGCTTTTGACATCAAAACAATAGGAACTGCAATGGAATAATTATGTCACCAATAGGGAATACAATCTTAAATTAAGATTATCTCTTTTCATGCAATCTGTTTTAATAAAAACAGGTGAACAAATAGAGATTCAACTTCAGAAAATAGATTGTATCTTGCAATTATCTCAAAATTGAGATTGTCCTTCCACTCTGCGAGTATTTCCTGCGGTGTATCAAGAATAATTATTTTCCTTAAGTCTTGCATTTTTAAATCTAAGTAGTTGGTGTAAAAAGCAAAATACTACTTTATAGGCTGCAGGTTTTGCCAGACATGGAAGATGGCAGAAAGGCATATATTCTTGGAGACAGCTTATTAGCAGACCTGGCAGCCAGGAGGGCCCCCCATGTCCTGGGGGCATCAGGACAGCATCACCAGCTGGACAAGGGAGGGGATTGTCCTGCTCTGCTCTGCTCTGGGGCAGCCTCACCTCCAGTGCTGGGGGCAGTTTTGGGTGCCACAATATTAGGAGGATCTAAAAGTGTTAGACACCATCCAAAGGGGAGCTACAAAGATGGCAAAGGACTTGAACAGAAACTGTATGAGGAGTGAATGAAGTCACTTGGCTTCTTCAGCCTGGAGGAGACTGAGGGAAGATGTCACAGAAGTTCAGAGCTTCCTCATGAGGTGAAGAGGAGGGGCAAGCACCAATCTCGGCTCTCTGGAGACCTTTAAGAGGACTCGAGGAAGCTGAGTCACAGAGGTTTAGGTTGGATATTAGAAAACATAGGTGGTTCACCCAGAGGGTGGTTGGGCACTGGAACAGGCCCCCCACAGAGAGTGGTCACAGTTTACCAAGACTGACAGACATCAAGGACCATCTGGACAATGTTCTCAGGCACATGGTGTGATTCTTGGGGTGTCCTGTGCTGGAGGAGGTGGACTTCAATGATCCTTGTGAGTCACTTCCAGTTCAGAATACTCTGATTCTGTAGTTTTATAAAACCTACTTCTGGCATAAACACATCTCTCATTTCTCCTCCACTAAAGAAAAGTTGCAGCAAATAGCTTTGATGTGTAGAACAAAGTTTCCTTCTAGACTGAAGGGGAAGAGATTCCTCAGTCTAATCAGAGATCACTCCGGCAGAAGCCAGTGTTGAGTTCAGAGGTGGTTTGGACCCCCTTGTCTGTGACCCACAGTGCTCCATCCTTACCACTGCATCATACAATAGACCTGCCATCTGCCACTCTCCAGAGTAAAAGATGTTTCAGTCCTTTCAGCACAGCAGTGCCTCCATCCATGTGTACTTGTGTGTTGTGCACAGGTCTCAGCACTTGTGTAACACACCTCAAGATTTTATGGTTGTTTTTTTTTTTCTTTAGAACTTAATTCAGCACTGTGCAAAGTATTTTAGCTGGAGTGGGTCTTGAGCTGTCTTTTAGGATGAGGTCCTCTGTGTGGCCAAATACACCCTTGACCATCGCTTACATCAACATATATATGGCTGCCTCCATTTAAAACTCCTGCTGCGTAGTATCACATTAATATAGAGCTTTGAAGTTTCCTTTCATATAAAAAGACAAATCTGTGGAGATCAAAGTAAGACTACTGTACTGTCTATCAACTTGTTTTTCTACAGTAAAAAGCATTTTGAATTTTTTTACTATTCAAACAGTTGTTTATCAATTTATGGACCTTTTGGAGTTTAGCTTAATCCTCTATAACAGTATTATAGTTGCTACATTTTTTCTTTGATGTATAATAACCTACTAGCTAAAAGCAGGATTGACAGCCTCAGCCAGCTGGGTTCATGCTATTTACTCAATAAAATAAAGTGGTGGAAGTCAGCCACAAATACAGTAGTTCAAGGAAAAAAAAAAAGGAATAAAAATTTTAAAAAAGGTAGAACTATGTTTGGACAATGCTGTTGTGCAGTTGCATACTAGTATTCAAAAAGTTGAAATCTGCAATTCTATGATCTTAAAATAATATCAAATTTGCTTCTATAAGCTCTTTGCATTTCATTGAATAGAGCAAACTCGTGAGCACAGTTAACTCCTTTTCACTGGGAACACTTTGTGAATATCAGGCTGTGGGAACGTGAACGAATTACATGTAAAAGCCAGGTAAATGGCACATGGCAGCATGCTTCCAGTTTGATTAAAACCAGCTTCTGAAATGTCTGCAGTGCTTTTTTTGAGGCATGGCAGGGACTACAAGAGTTGGTACTGAGAGATGTTATGACTTAGGAGACCTTAAATTTCCAAATAATAGGTTCTGAATGAGACTGGCCATTACTCCTCATGCATTGCCAGTGATAGTCAGTTTCACCAATTCTTTCCCTTCTTCAAGATTATTGCAATTACTTCTTTCTGTAGAGGCTTTAAAATAAATTGTCTTGGCAGCAGCTGCCAGCTGATTGGTATTCACTGGTATTGGTATTTTCCATGGGGCTGGCTTTTCCTGTTAATACCAAATTCAGAGTTCAGGACTGAGTAACCTGGGACAGGAAGACTTCTACAGAGCATAATTGGAGAGCCTTTTTCACTCAAGGTTTTATGTATAACTGCAGAATGAGTAACGATTTCTGGGAAATTTTACTTTGCAGCATCCCTGGCTCTGCAGTCTGTGCCTATGACATGCTTGACATTGCCAATGTATTTACTGGGAGATTCAAAGAGCAAAAGTCTCCAGACTCCACATGGACACCAGTTCCTGATGAACGAGTGCCCAAGCCCAGGTATGTTTCATGTATAGTGATATTGTTCTGTTCCTTCTTGCAGGCTACAGAGGCTTTTTGATAATTTGAACAGCCTTGTAGGGTGTCGATACAATTATACATGTCGCAACAGTAAAACAGAAGTTGAGTTGAATTTGGATCTAAACTATGCAATTGAGATTTTTCCACTTAAATGAGATTTGTGTAACATATATCAGGCCAGCATCAGATCCACTTGTTCAGAATAATCACTTAGTAGTGGTATGAGTTACAGTTCTTGCAAATTGATTCATTAATGGATATATCTTATTACAATGCCTGCACCAGTTCTGTAGTTTACTGTTCTATGATTAGCATGCAGTTTAAGTCCCACAGTGGATGATTTATGGAGAGCAAAAAAGAGCATTCAGTTCTGAATTTCAGTTCTGAAACTGGAGATTCAGTTTACCTCTTTCCTCCTGCGAGTTGTTTACCCTGCTTCCGCGTGTTTGCATGCATCTCCTCTACTATGTTCTTCATATTTCTTACAAGTGCGATTTCATACAAGTTGTTGACAGACACTTGTTAACTCATTTATACCAATTGCATTTTGCTCTGAGATATTGAGATGCATATAGATAAATCAAATTCATTTGTCTCACTTAAGCTTTACCACTTTATTGCATGTTTTACATTGCTTATGATAGCTTAAATAATTTCAAAAGAAAAAACATCTGAAGTGCTCTGTGCAGTGTTGAGCACTACAATGTAAGAAGAATATAAAGCTGTTGGGAGTATCTAAAAGAGTGCTACAAAGATGGTGAAGGGCTTAGAGGGAAAACCATGTGAAGAGAGGCTGAGGCCGCTTGGTTTGCCTGGAGGAGACTCAGGGGTGACCTCATCACAATCTACAACTTCCTCGTGAGGGGAAAGGAAGGGCAGGCACTGATCTCTTCTCTGTGGTCACCAGTGACAGGGCCTATAGGAATGGGATGAAGCTGTGTCAGGGGAGGTTTAGGTTGGACATTAGGGAAAGGTTCTTCACCCAGATGGTGGTTGGGCACTGGAGCAGGTTCCCCAGGGAAGTGGTCACAGCACCAACTTGACAGAGCCCAAGGTTTTATACAATACTCTTGTGGCACATGATGTCATTTTGGGGTGTCCTGTGTGGGGTCTGGAGCTGGATTTCAGTGATCCTTGTGGATCCTTGTGTTCCAGCTCAGGATTTTCTATGACTCTCTGAAGCTCCGTGATGGACACTGAGCTTCTGCCTAATCCAAATTTGGCCCATCATGTTCTGGATTTGCCAAGCATAGTATTACTGTCCTGTCTTTATTCTGAGGTTGTCACTCAATGGAAGAGCCTGGAGGTGACTGGAAAATCTGGTAAATTCTGTGTCTGTTTTCAGTCTGAGCCTTAGTAATGAAGCTTCTAAGCAGTGTTGCAGGATTTTCTTCTCCATTTTGCATTGTTTCAAACAAGTTGTTTACACAATGGTCTGCCTTGGGAGTGCAAGGCTGCATGATGGCTCCAAGGTTATTTGTTTGGGCCTTACTGACATACATTTGCAGGGAAGGCAAAAAGAAGAAGCAGAAATCACTTTCAGTGGGAAGGAAGAAGAGAAGGTTGCCTTATGAGTTTGAGGTTAGCCAATAGCAAGCTTACTGTTATGATGAAGTTGGGATAATATTGTGCTTTCTAAGCCTGAAGGAGATAAAGTGAAGTGAATTCTGAACAGTGTTTCACGTAACATTTGGCAATCAATCTGCTTAATAGAAATAATCATTACATCTAGCTCATGTTGAAGTACAAGACAGGCACCTTTGAAATAAGGTCATTTTTATCTGGGTGTCTCAGTATGATGCAGGAACATTACTGCCCTTATTGATCCTAACATTTCTCAGAAGCCTACCAGAGCCCTTCATGTGTGTTGCTTCCCTGTTTGGCCAGACAGCCAGACTTGCTTGGATTTATGTTGACTCAATTAAACCAGTTTTGAGATTAAAACAGGATTAATCCAATCATGCTATTAGGATTTAGGAGTAAATAGGCCTCCAGATTAGGTACATAGAAACCTTAGACAGCATGGTGCCAGAAGGTGCAGGCTGCTCCCACAAGTTCTCTGGGAATGTTGCCTTGTGGGTCAATGCCCTTGCAAGGACCTAGGAAAACACTCATGCCCTTGATTTCTCCTTCTCTCCATCTGTTGCTAGTTCTACATGCTAAATTATTTTGAATATGAAGAGGCAATCAAACACATTATCTGCTTGTAGTGTTCCTTGTTCAGCTCTTGTGAGACCAGACTTTTTGACACAGCTAGTTCCTTCAAGTCCTATGCTACCTTCCCACACAAGATTTATTTACCTAATGTTTGAACATTTGTCTAAATCTGAGCAACACAGATGATAGGACCAGTCCTGTATTTTGTTCAAATTGACGCTACTCTTGATGTCAGTGCTCTGACCCACATGAGAGTAGAGGAAAATCAGATGATGCAATGTGTTTTTGAGTGAATGGTCCATCTTTCATCTTCCCATCTCACACTGACTCAAAGGTTTGAAGAATCATAGTGCTCTAGAAAATGGGATCAAATGGGCCTTTTATTGAAGAAAATTACTTACACAATATTAGCAAGCAAAACATTTTTCTGCTTCTTTGAGAAATGGCCTGTCCAGGCAAGAAGATTGCACTACCTCTGAGGAGCAGGTAGATTTTAGAAACAGCATGAGCAGATTTGCATTAAAATTGTTAAAGAATGACAGGAAACTTCTCAGTGAAAGTTCTCAATGAGCTACCATTCTTAAATCACATCATCCAAATTGAACAAAGGGTAAAACCAATGTTTACATGGATGTTATTCCGTTTGTCTTCTCCAATAGTGTGTTTGCTATCAGATTGGATTAAAAGTGGAATTTTTTCATACCTGTTTAAAAGAAAAACAACTTTGTTCTGTGTTATAGGGACTGCTTTTATTCCAGGAAGGAGCAGTCAACTAGTCAAGTTACAGATCAGAAAACACCTGTTCCATTGGGAAGCATCAAGCCAAATGCACACATGCTGTGATTACATTCCATATGAATGGATAAATTACAAACTCTGTATATAGCACTTCTGATGAAAAAATTACTTTTTGCTCATAAATGACACATGAACCCCTTTTCAATGGAGGACAGAGCAGGATTTTAGGCCTCCCTTGAGGGGCTGAACAAGTCCACCTCACTTCTCATTCCTCCTCCAAGTTAAACTCCTGTAAAGCACATCAGATTTCAGTGAGAGTTTCATCACTAAAGGAAACTTTCACTTGATGTCAAATAAGTTCTCTGGCTTTACTCTCTTGTTTTATATAGGCCTGGTTGCTGTGCTGGCTCTACTTCATTAGAAAAATATGTAACATCTAATGAGTTCCCAGATGATACTCTGAACTTCATCAAAACACATCCACTGATGGATGAGGCTGTACCTTCCATTGTGAACCGACCCTGGTTCCTGAGAACAATGGTCAGGTACGTGCACCAAGTGAACTCCTGTATGCACTGTAGCTGTAAAGTTGTGCTCACTTCAAATACCCTCCAACTCTGTAAATGTTCTTGTTGTCCTGGGCATGAATGTAGATAGGAATGGTGGCAGAGCTGAGCAGATGCTGTGGAGCTCCCTGAGTAGCTTTCAAGACAGGAAAGTCTCAGTCTTTTCCAACCATGGTGTGCTGAAACTGGATGTTGTAGGAAATGCTGTGCAGAGAATGTTCACTCACCTTTTGTTTTATGTGTCAATGTTTGGGATGACTCTGTAAAAACTTCAGGCAAGGATCAGCAGACAGCTCAGGAACATGTACACAGGATGCAAATATGTCTGCCAGGATATGTTCACAGGATATGTAGATGTCCATCAGGTGATTGGTAAGTTTTAATATTTGCAGCAGTGTATAGGCAGAAGTAATCACATAGTCTGCATTTTTCTATGGCAGCAAAAAAAAATTAATAACAGGTTTGAACGGAGACTTATTAATCAGCAAGTGTTGAATACACCATCCCCTTCCTATGAAAATACATTCCCACTCTCTGCTGTGGTCATTGTACTACTTATCTACCCTCCAGCAGTGAAGAGAATAATGTGACTAAATTTTATCATATTTTCCTCTCTTCCTATGAACAAAGGTAGAGTATTTTGTTGGGCATTTAGCTCTGGAAGAGTCTGAGTGAGTTATAATAATATATCCTCTGTCAGGTTTTTCTGTCAGGTTCTGTACCTGCAACCAAATACGAGAGCAGCAAGCTCCACAGAGTGTTTCCCTTAGATAGGCAGTACCATCTAACTGGTACCAAACCACCAGAATATTTCTTTTGAATAGATTGTGTCATCCCAAGATCTGATATCACCTCAGCACTGGACTTGCTTTGTGGCAGTTTGTGTGATTAGTTTTAGTGAGGTAAAATGGTGTTTAGTGTCTCACTATTGCACTGACATGGCTTTTGCTGACAAAAAATACTGAGTCTAGTTCAGCTGCTTTTAATGTGACAGAGCTTGAAATTTTAAAAGCAGTTCACTGTGCTGATTCTCTATCCCTGTCTGAAGAAATCACCAGGCTTTTGGAAGGATAATTCCTAAATGCCCTCAGACTACAAGCACCCCATCAGATTTCTGAATTTCTAGACACTTCTGAACTTCTTGACATTTCTTCTGGCTATTGGATGTGTGGGCATGCAAACACATGAAAATTCCCCAGCATCTGGGGAGCCAAATTGGTACAATCTGTGTTGATTCATAGTCAGGTAGGAAAAGTGCTTAAATGTGTTTTATGGTTGCTGGAAGTCCACCGTACACTTGTCTGACTTGAAGAAAGTGATTAAATAAATTACAATTCTGTGATTGTCTCTGTGATGTATCTATGCAAATGCTCTGTTATTTTAGATATCGCCTGACCAAAATTGCTGTTGACTCTGCTGCTGGGCCGTATCAGAACTACACCGTGGTTTTCTTGGGGTCAGAGAAGGGAATCATCCTGAAGTTCTTGGCACGGACAGGAAACACTGGTTTCCTAAATGACAGCCTTTTCCTGGAGGAGATCAATGTTTACAATCCTGAAAAGTATGTATCTGATTCTTTGTACTCGTGTATGGGTGACTTTGAACTTCTGATTTCCCAGGGAATAACTTGTCCCATGGAAACGGAAGTGGTTAGAGAAGCCAAGTTTTTTGAGTAATTTTAAATTGTTTATGGAGGGGATGTCTGCTTATCAGTCTCTACATTGCAATAAGATTTTTTTTATTCAGTATGTGTAGAAAATAGCCTATCCTGTGCAGCAGCTGAAGAGTAATTAAAAGTGAAGTTCTGGAAAGGAAGATTAATTTTCTAATCCTGTAAAAAACCCTGATTCCTCTCCAAATAACTCAACAAGCAGGAAGCTGCTCTCCAAGGGAAATTTTCTACATTTCAGTCTTCCCCAAATATGCCTAAGGGGGCTTTGAAGTGAGCCATAATCATGCAAAAATTTCAGCTACTTTGAGTGCTGGAGAAGAATAAACACAAAAATGAAGGGTCATCAGAAGCTTGTTTGGTGTGCTGTTGCTCTCCAATTTTTAAGTATCCCATGCATTTTTGAGACTTGTTTATATGTCTGTCAGTATTTTTAGTGGCCATTGTGTATTCTTTTTCCTTAACTTATTCAATTCTACCTTTCTTACAGATTTTTGGTGGAAGTTTTTTGTGATTTTTTTTTTCCCCAGCCTGGGGGGAAAATTAAGGTTTCCCCTGGCTTCGCAGCAGAGTACACTTGTAACCACATTTTACTTTTCTCCAAACCAGGTGCAGCTATGATGGCATGGAGGACAAGCGGATCATGGGCATGCAGCTGGACAAGCCCAGCAGCGCCCTGTACGTTGCCTTCTCCACCTGTGTCATCAAGGTTCCCCTGGGGCGCTGCGAGCGCCACGGCAAGTGCAAAAAGTATGTGTCCTGTGGGGGCTGTCAGAGGCCTGGGCAGTGGGGAAGCTGGAGTACTCACAAATGCCACCTTGTGCTCTTCTCTCCCAAGGGCCTGCATAGCATCCAGGGACCCGTACTGCGGATGGGTGAAGGAGAGCGGGGTGTGCATGCAGTTGTTCCTTGGCTCCAAGTGAGTAAGAGCTCTGGCTGGATGGACTGTGGAGCTCTGGCAGTGGTGCCAGGCAGTCTTGGGCAAAGCTATTTGAAACACGAGGCTTTTAGAGAGGGAAAAATGTGGGAAGTGTTTGTTCCTACCTTATTTGCATTCACCTCTGAAATGTCTCACAAATTTTTTTTGACGTGAACAGTCAGCTGATTGGTAACTGCTGAAAGAGGAGGAAGAAGAAAATGAAAGAGCTGTATTAAGGTCCACATATTATTGCAAGGAGTGAATTGGATGGATATGTCTGGGCCAGCCTACACTGGAGCCATCACAGCTGATTAAAGAGGCAATAGAATCCAAATTAAATTACTGAAGTAATTTGTCCACTGAAAACAAAAACAGTCCTTCTAATTTACTGTGCATTACTAAGAGGAGTAACAGAGCACAGTAAGGGCTTAAAACAGATTAAGAGAAGTGCTGGATCTCCCCTTGCTTAACAGTAGAATTTAATTATTTTATGATAATGAAAGTCTGTGAAGGTTACAGGGAGCAAACCCACTTCCGAGCTCACATTTCTTGGCCAATTGCTTCTGACATACCACACAACTGCCCACTCTGAGCCATACAGCTATAAACCCTCATGGTAGTAGTGGAAGCATAGCACAGACATCACAAAGCCTTGATATCCCTACCTCTGACACCACTTAACCCTGCTTGTCTACAGGTCTTCAGTATATAAGGAGCAAGATACAATCCCTGTGCTCCTGTCTTGTTCTTAATTTGCTGATTTCCCCCATCTGCTGGGGATGCTGCAGCTGTATGTGTCTGTATATGCTTGACTACAAAAGTGTAGGCTGTTTCTGATTTGACATGTGGCAGGATAGTGTTAAAATGAACCTGTGTCCATATCAGGTTTTTCATCACTCCAAAAGTGCTTGAGACTTCTTCAACTTCCATTGGAGTTGTAGGGAACTTTCATACCTCACTCTTAAAAGCAGCTCCCACTTTCATCAACAGATCCATCAAGACAGAGGCTGTACAGCTTCCAGTGACGAAGTCCAAAAGTGAGCAAGACAGCTCATTTTCTGTCCTGTGCTTAGGAAGGTGGTCCAGATCAGCTGTGAAGATATCTGTGAAGTTCTAAGCTAGCCAACAGGAGGCAGCGATGTTAGATGCCCTCCTGGAGTAGGTGAAGAGGAGCAGGTGTTCTAAGAACACAGTTAGAATGAGTTGTCTGCAAGGGTAATTATGCCTCAAGGGCAGAATCCTAGTATAGACAAGGGTTTGTATTTGGAAGTTTTCCAAGGTTCTTGACATCCACCTTTGACCACACAGGAAGTTGGAAGAACAGCTTCAGTAGTTATCAGAAAATCACAGAGAGAGTTTGGGAGCATGAGCTGAGCACATCAGCTAGAAAAGCATGTGAGTGTTTGTCAGTAGAGCCCCCTGAGCTGAAGGGAATACCTTTGGTGGGATGGACCTTATGCCTTACAGCCTCATCCAATGCTGTACCTAAGTGATTGCTGAAATGCAGGTTTCTTCCTCAAGCACAGGAGCTGTCCAGTGGGTTGGCTTCCTTCCCACACCAAATGCACTCAATCTACTCTGTGCACAGGTTAAGGTAGGGTTACAGTTGCTTCTGATAATATCATGTATTTAACAGTTTAAAAAATGCAGGTCTTCCCTTGGTAAATTGGCATGCAGTGGATTTTTTAAAAATTAATAATATAAAGTATCATCAGAAGCCAAGAAATCATTAAGCATTGATGAATAGTTCAAATGTGTACGTTGTGGTTTTTCAGCCTTTGTGTGGAATTTCCAAAGAAGTAGCCAGTTTCACAGCAGGGATTTCTTTCAACTGAACATGCAATAATTTCTTTCTGGTTATGTCTATGACTGTTGTTATTAATACTGTTTTGTTTCTTTCTATTATTTAGACTGGCATTTGAACAGGACATAGAACGTGGCAATACAGATGGCCTGGGTGATTGCCAAAGTAAGCAAAGCTTTTACCTCTATTTACCATGTGTCACAGTATCCTTCTGAATGCCTCAAATCACCATTACCTGTCAGACACTCTTTTGTAGCAACATAATCCACAGCAGGGACAGCAATGTAGCTAATGATGCAGGTTCAGAATAAAAACAGTTGTTTAGATGTGTTTGAGGAAAATAGCCCAGTTCATGTGAGTTATAGGAACACTGGACTTCAGAGTGGTTGCATAATGAGAAAAGCTCAGATCTAGGGGATATTGATTACAATGGCATAATGAATTGAGTTCATTGTCTTTATTAGCCCTGGTGGTTGGGTTGTTTATGTAAATGTACAGAAGTGGCTTAGTTTCTTGGTGTAGTCTGTGACTTGGACTACATTCCCCTGCAGCACAGTGAGACAGTGAAATATATCGTCAGTTTTGGACCTGGATCAAGAAATAACAATTGCTTAGTTTGTGAATCTTCAGGAATTTTACAGTCTGGACAACTTCACAGTATTAAGGGTCAGGTACTATTGGCAGTGCCTAAGAAATTTTAATGGTAAACCTTAAGTACTGACAGTGTGAGCTGGAAGCTTAAACATGGTCTTTAAACATTTACAGTTTTGTACTGAAATGTTTTAAAGTGCGTAGCTTGCACTGCATGCAAAGAAACCTTGCCTGCTGATTTCTGAGCCTTCAGGAATACCAACATCTGTGTTCTTGTTCCAAATGTTCTCACCAAGGTTGGTTTGATTCTGAGCTCCAAATATTATTTATAAACCTCATGAAATCAACACTCCTTTTCAGTGTAATTCACACTGATGCCGCAAAACTGATGAAGCTGAGGAATCAATGTACTGTGAGAGAGTAATTACATCTGCAATACAGAGAAAAATGACAGAGGGCTAGACTGTGCCGTGGGACATAGTGCAGTCCAGCTGCTCTGGAGAAAGCCAGAGCCTTCTCATGCCTTGTGCATCCTTATTCAAGAGCCATTAGTTACTCTGATCACTGTGCTTGAAGGAGTCCAGGGATTTCAGCCTCTGTCCAAAGATAGGGTAATACAGCTGTTGCAAAGATTTTTGAAGGAGGTGTACACCTATGCTTCCCCTCTGTTCCCTTGTAAAATGGGTTAGCACCAAAATCAGGCCAGTTCCCAGCTGATGTATCTTTTCCCCTTTTTCAGCCAGTTCTGCTTTCCTTGGCAAATAGGTTAGGCAGGAGTGGAGTGTACCTGGTGTCAGTTACATATAAAAGGAGGGTAGGAAATTATTCAGGAACAGCACATTGTGCTCATGGAGAAAGATCTGCTTCTGTGCAGAGAAAAACAAAGCTCATGCCCTGCTTAAATCCCTCTTTAGCCCTGAATGATGAATTGAACCTTGACACTGCACAAGGGTAGATTTCATTCCCTGTTAATGCAGCTGATTTTATTACTTCATGTGATCTTGGGTCACCTGAGTTTTGTCCTCATTGACTCACATTGCTGGCTGCATCCCCTGCAATGCTTTGCCTTCAACTAGGATTTGCAAAGAATGCAGGACACTAGCTCTAGACCTGTCTCTCTACCTCCTGTACAGAGCTGGTCATAAGCAGTTTCAAAGCACTTTCAAAATTTTCAAATTATTTTTGGATCTGTCTGAATAGTAGTTTTGCCTGAGTCCTTAGTGTACAAATCACATGCTTATAAATATCAGCTGAAACATTAATGTTTTTTAGCAGCAAACTTACTTGTAAGAAAATACAAGATAGAAATAATGATTTTTCCCCTGTTATTTGTCTTTCAGATTCCTTCGTAGCCCTGAATGGTAAGGAAGTTCTTCGTTTTGGTATTTCTTGACAGCAAATCCATTTTGGAGGAATCACTTTTAACTAAACTTTTAAATATTTTCATACTTTTGTTATATTTAATGTTTCTTCCCAATTTATTTTTGTTCATAGACATTTCAACTGCTTCACCTGATCATGAAATGTCTTACTACACAGTGTATGGTCAGTTTATGAGTGTTTTAAAAAATTCTCCCCAAATCCTTGTGTTAGCTAATAGTTCCTGTACTCAAATAGTTGTTACCTTATTTTACTTGTCTTGTCTTGTCATGGTTTTGAGGGCCCTATTCACTAATCACAGCTAGGATTAAGTCATGTCTTTTGATTTTCAATCCCTCTTTTCTTGTCTTCCCTCAAAACTGTCTCCATTGAGTTGAAGTCAGATATGGCCTATTTTAATGGCATGCCAGCAGACATGATTAAGAGCACACTTCATCTGAACACTTGAAGAAACACTTGGTTACAGTGGTGCATCTTGTCTGTTCACCAGGACAAACAAGACAGTAGCTCACATCCCTCTCATGAGCTGTCCAGGCTGGTGTCATTACTGCTACAGCAGCCAGTCAGAGATACCTTAGGGAAAGCAGAGCTATCCCTGGGTTACAGAAAGATCTCTCATAAAGAAAATTAGCTTTTTACCCATGTCTTTTGAGCCTGGGCTATGCCTCAATTCCTAAAGGTTCTTGTCACTTCTAGGGTGAGTCATTTATGTTGTCCATTCAAATTTATATAGCAAATTAAATGGCCTGAACTGAAGAGGATCATTTCTGCAAGCCTAGAGTAGCAGGTTCCCATGAGGCAGCTGTTAATCTGTGCTCATAGTGCTTTCTGCCACTTTGTTCTGCATATTTCTGCATATTATGCTGGTTCTTGGAGTGAGGAATAAATGTCTTCATGAGGAGTCACCGCAGAATAAATAATTACTTTAAATTCAAACCTAGACATATATTGCAATAGCTTTTCTTATAGACATCCTGAAGAAAGACAAGTACTCACAAGCCTAAGAGGATGTGTGGTATTGCTGCCAGTGAAGTCAATGGCAGAATTCTACATGGGGTGGGAGCTTCCTTGTGAGGTCGCTTTGAGGCTGCATGAGACCAGCAGTTCATTAGGGCTAGATCAAATTCACCAAACGTTTGGCTGAACACAGCAAGAGGTATGTTAATGGGAAGTTGTGATGAACTTTTAATTGATCCTTTCATCTTGTGCCTGTAGAGTATGTTGGTATAAAACTGAACCAATGAGAGCTCAGTACAGCAGAGTATAAATAACTGGAGGCACAGTAATGCTGTTCAACATTTGTAAAAATAAAATCAAATTTCCCCTACTGTTTATTACCAGGAAATTAAAAATGTGCAGGTGAAACTTATTTGAAAGTATGGTAATGAAAACCAGTGAAGGGAATGTGCAAAATCAAAGACATGTTGAGACTTTCTAATATATGGAAGACTCACAGTTTCATCTGCTTATACAATTTATACTTTCTTTCATTTTGAAATTGATGTTTTTCCAATGCACAGAGCAGTAATTAAAGTAGAGTAAAAATAAAATCCATACTGCTGAATGTAAAGTTTAAGAAAGGTGTTTTGGCATAGTGCTGATGTGGCAGAAATGTTCTAGATTTGCTGCTTCTAGATTAATTCCATGGTCTGAAGAGTGATAGCTGTGGAACCGTGGTTCTGGATCTTGCCAGCCAACTTTAGTAAAAACTGATATTTTGATCTAACCAAGAAAGCAGAGAAGTGTTTCAAGTGACCAGCAGAATGAAAAAAGCTGAAGTCCAAGGGAGTACAGTTAACAAAAGAGAGTACATTTTACTGTCCAGGCATGTCAAGCTCAAAGACACACTCCATAATTGAACCCAGCTTTTAAAGTAGGACCTTACAGACAGTTGCAATGGAAACATGCTAACCAGCATTAACATGGGTTTCCATTCATATCTGGTATTTTACAGCTTATTTCATTGACCCCTTTCAGGTACATCCTGATAATGTGGTCTTTATGCAAGTTAGCTCCTTCTTTTATTGATTTAGTTAAAATACCTCTTTTGATATTTTTGCAATTGGGCTTTCTTTTCACCTACCACTAGTCACCTCTATTGATCTTCCACATCAGGGGTGCAAAAATTCTAGGATGTAGTAGTAAACCAGTCTTGGTAAATATGTTCATGTTTGCCAGCTGTAGTGAATGGTCTGAGTAATTTTGTATCTTGGAAAAAACAAAAAAAAATTATGAATGATCTATTTTGATGTTACAGAGAACGTTTTAATGCAGAGGTAAATGGTATGTCGTAATAGATTAAGTCTCAGAACACTGGTATCAGAGTGCTAAGCAAGGGACTGCTCAGTGGGCTAAATATACCCAAAGTCATCTGAAGCTCCAAAAGAAGTCATAAGGCCTGATTCTCTTCCTTTATGCCACTACAAATCATCCTCCTTCAACAGACTTACTGACAATCTGTAGCAGTGTGAATGAAAGGAGAACAAAGCCCTTAATCCTTGTATTCTTGGCACCAGCCTCCTCCTGAGTTTGGCACATGGGCTGTCTTCCTAGGACAGTCTCACATTATCAGTTGCAAACAAGCAAAGTGCAAAGTCCATGCAGGTGACTCAAGTGACACTCAAGGAGAGGATGGCAGACTGAAGGTCTGGATGCAGAAAGAGAGAAATTATGCAGGAGCCACATATTTAAACAAGGATATTAAGTTAGATCACTCTGCAAAAGTCTAGGAAGCTTAAATTACCTTTGGAAACATCAATTCTTAGTGAATTGGGCCCTTATATTATCCCCTAGCCATAGTCCTTTCTCCCTCTATAGTATTGATTTAACTTTTCCTCTGATTGTCTAATTAGGTTGCTATAGCTGTTAATAGGATAGCGTGCAAATATTTTAACCTCTGAGATTCTAATGACGTGTGCATATTATACCAACTATCAAATACTGATAGGATTGAATCTGCCTTTGTTTTAAACCTGAAAAAAACCTCTTTACATCTTACAAGTATACTTCAGAACAAGCTACAGTTACAGAAGTACAGCCTTTCTGAATCATTATCTGTGCTTGAAGACACTTAAGTGCTTCTACTCTGTCTCTGTTACTTGATTACAGCACTCCAAATGAAAAATTTTTGCAAATAATGGAAGCACCTAAACCAGATTTTTTAAAGTGTGTCTATTTGATTTTTACAGTTTTTCTTTAAACAAAGACATTTGAAAAGCACTATGTATACAGTTATTCAGATGGTTTGTTTTAAAACAAAGGCAGAATTATTTTCGAGATGTTTTTGTATTAACCATTATTAACACAGAGGTACTGGACACATCTCAGATGTGCTAAAGCCTCATTAAATTTCAACAGTTTATTTGTAAGTCAGAGTGGTAAAAAATGGTGTAATGGGAAAAAAGGCCCACTGTATGGTGCAAGCTATATAGTGCATTGTAAAGACTTGATAATGGCTGTGTTTGAGAGGGTCAGGACTGGGTTGCCTGCCACTTCAGTTTTTTCTCTGTTTATGAGAGAAACTTAAGTAGCTCATACACTTGTGGTGCCACTCTGCTCAGAGGTGAAATTCAGCCAGTGGGACTGGCCATTCAGGCACTTACAGGACACTGTGATACTGCTTTTAGGAGCAGCATCACTGCCTAGTAGTAAATGTTTGCAAAATACAGCTCTAACACAGCTAGGACAGGCTATTAAAGTTTACTCTGAGCCTGCCCTGCTTCCTCAAAATCAAATGGAAGAAAGTTTGTCTCAATCAGCTGTGTAAGCTTCCTTCTAAATGTATACTAGACTAATACATTAGTAACAGAGAGAATATACTGATTCCTTTTTGTGTGGAACCTCTCTCTACCACGTGAACATCTGGTACACATTAATATATTTACAAAGCCTTAGCTTTCCATTACCAGGAAGTTCTCTGCGTATTGGCAACATATGGTTCAAGAAATTTACTTTTTTTCTCCAGAAAATGTGTCCCTTAGACATATACTTCCTCTAGATTTCTGTATTATGAAATGCTTTTCTCTAACCATACTTATAGGTTTTCCTTAGAATTCCTCCTTTAAGCACACTTAAAAGCACAAGTGTCTGGAAAGAGATATGGGCGTATAAATGCATATCAAACACAGGCATAAAATATGATTGCAACTTGGCAAGATTTTCTCTTTTCCTCCTTATCAAGCAATGACTAATTGCTTTCTTATCTTGAGTGCAGCACTATGTGTAAGCTGACCAAATACTGTACACATTCTGTTGCTGCTGAGTGGGGTATAAACTTGAAGACTGGAACTCTATGAATGCTTGCACTGTGGTTTAATCTTTAGGGAAAAGAAAGCATGAAAAAATCCATAATTTCTATTCTCTAGCCTGTTCTCTGCCCTGTTATTTGTCTTGTTCCTTGGGGATGACCACAGGAGTTGACAAGCATAAAATAGTGTTGGAGTGAATGCTTTCAGGATCCAGCATATTCTTGCTTCAAGAGGGCATGTGTTTGTAATTGCTGACCTCTACCTGTCCCTTTGGACACAAACAGTCCTGCTGCAGGACTTCTGTGGAGCAGGCAGCACATTTGGATTGGATTTCAAATGGAGTCCTCTATCTGTGTGTCACCAATGTTCCTAGCCATGATGGGGCTTAGGGCAACCTTTTAAAAGAGGATAACATTTGGCTTCTCTGTTCTATTTGGGCAACATTCAAAACTCTGTCTTAACAAAAACACAGCATTAAATTTGCTGTTTTAAAGAAAGATAGCTGGGAGAAAACACACTTTCTACCATGAGAGGGTAAAAAATAATCCACTGCCCTTGTCAGTATAAAACCTTCAGACTGACAGGCAGAGCTAAATTGTGTTAACAATTAGCTGTAGTTGAAGGTTGGTTTCATGGTGAGAACACTAAATTTAACCAATTTTCCTTTCTTAGCATACAAGTTAATGAGGTTCATTGTGGCCACATCCTATGCAAAACATAGTCCAAAGTGCTCCCATATATAATTTAATTCAGTAAATCAAAAGGACTCCTCAAAAACTTACAGAGGAGCACAGACTTTTTTTTACTCTGAAGTCATTAATATTCAACAGGACTTCTTTAAATCATAATGGCATCTTAATAGAAGCTGCAGCATTTTGCTGGCTTCATCAGTAATTCAACACCATGAAGCTGGTGAAAGGGCTGGGTAAAAAGAAGCATGTGTGTGCATCCAAAAGCTTGGGGACATTGGTGGCCAATATTTAGATTTTTGATTTTTGGAGCAGAATTGAGTTCATCTAGGTTCATCATCTCTCTCTAGATTTCTGAGAGCTGGGGCTTTATGGCTGTAGAAGCAATTTAAAACAGCATTTTGGAGACACAGCTTTCAAAAGCTTTGTGCTTATCCAGAAGCTGTTTAAAATAAACTACAGAAGCACAGGCTCTACCTATCCATCTCTGTGCCTTCTCTGTGAGGCTTAAATTTCAGCTCCTTGTGTTGATCTGTCTCTGCCCCAGTGAATCTCAAATTATTTTTCTGAGCAGTGAAGCAAGATCAAGGAAAGGAGCAGGGAGAGGGTCCCTGCTAGGGCAGCCTGTAGCCTGGTGATTGGACTCCTTTCCAACTAAGTTTCATCTAAGGAAGGAAAATTAATTTGCTGGGTTGTTCAAAAGGAGATGGGAGAAAGGAGGGCTGCTGTCAGTCTGTCTAGTGTTATCTGACGAAAAATGTTATATGCCATTCTGTCTGTGAACAATCCAATTCTGTTAGTTTGTGCTTGGAGCATGTGTCAAAAATCCTTTTTTTAATGGGCTCTTTAAGAAAAGTAAGGGAATATAGTTACTCCACATCAAATCAAGGAGACCCAGAACTCCTTGAATCCTGATGAAAATAACTCACTTTTTCACATGTGCCAAAAGGAAACTTTCAGAATGGTTTTGGGGTGAAAATGTTGCAATGTGAATGGTATTTGGTGCACTCTCCCCAAAGCAGCTGAGCCACTGTAAAGTCCACGTGGAAGCTGTCTTTCAGAGACAGTAGACTCCAAACATCTCAAACATTTTATGTGCTGATTTACTTTTCAGATCCAGCTGCAAAGAGTGTATGAGTCTATAAACATGCCTCTGTCCTATCCAAACAACCTTTCAAATTGTGGTGTATTTCCATTGGGGCAAGTTCTGTGAATGTGGTGTTTCTTGGGGTGTATATGCTATGTGAGAAGTGGGTCTGTCTTGTTCAGGGCAACAATAACAACATCTAGAGCGTTTGTAATGGAATAAAGGCATGTGTGACCTCAGTCTCAGCTGCTGGAATTATGGGTTCTTGGGCAGATCCACGCAGTGAGGCATTCTCTGCACTGCCACTCTGAACAGAAATGGTGTTTGGACTTGTGCTTATTCCAGAGCCATTTTGTTTGGGCCATCAGCTCAGACAGGACCAATAGTGATGGTGCAAGCAGGTGTGAACAGCAGACCCAGGACATTTCCCATCTGGAGAGGAATGCCGCAGTGTGAGCACACTGGTATTAGGCAGTCCTTCATTCCCCTGGGGGCATGAGGTAGAATGCCTCACTATTTTGTTGTAGTTCTGGCATCCCCATCCAGTTTCAGCCATTCTGGGCATTGTTCTGTTTAACACTGATTTTTTAATTTGTTTTTTGACTGAGCCAGTATCAGAAAGCATGGGCTGACACTTCAGTTTCAGTCAGGCACGTGTACTGAATCCAGCCAAAGGATGCTTGACTCAGATGAAGTGCCCTTACTCTCTTTCATACACATATAATTCTCTTGAGAAGCACAGAACTGCCAGCTCAGTGGCTACACCTTTTAGCACCCTGATCCGGAAGGTTCAAGTCCCCTCTTCCTCTGGAGTCATGTTTTGAAGGACTTTTGAAACATTGCTCAGCCTAAGACAAGACGTTCACCCGTCACAGAAGCAAAGCAGTGCATACATCCATGAGCATGGGGAGGTAGTGTGGTAAGTGACTAATGAGACTTGTCTTCCCTTACCTGTATTTATAATGTAAACAGGACACTCCAGTTCCCTAGTCCCAAGCACCACCACTTCTGACTCTCGCGCTCGACAGGGTTATGATGCTAGGGGACGCATGCTGGATTGGAAGGATCCGCTTGGTTCATCTGAAAATACAGATCCATATGTGGCAGTTTCATCCCATAATCATCAAGACAAGAAGGGTAAGGCCTTGGAAATGGCATCCTGTAGTGAGGAGGGAGGGGGAGGAGGACTAAAGTGTAACTGCTTCCAGCTGGCTCAGAGTTACATGTAATGAATCTCCCATGCTATAACTAAAAGCTTATCATAAAGTCTGAAACTAAACAGCTAATCTTAGACTCAGTCCTAGATAATTCACTGCCTGAGGAAACCACACAAAACAAACAGAAGTGTATGCCTTTATAGAAAGTTCTGTGCATTTGTATGGGAAGGAGGGAAACGGGGGGATTTAACTCTCTTTAAATTTGATCTACCCTGTTCTCTGACAAAGCAAGATCCATGGTTTCCTATTGTTCTTGAGGATGCATTCTTATATTGCCTTTCTCTGAATTCCCAAGGCAACACAACAGTTCTCAGCTAATTTCACATTATTTCCTCTGTCAGCAACCATAGAAGCATAGAGTCATGAAGTACTTGGATTTGGAAGGTACCTTAAAGATCATCTTGTTCCAGCTCCCCCTGCAACATGACCAGGAACACTTTCCACTTGACCAGGTTGTTCCAAGCCCCATTGAACCTGGCCTTGACCAGTTTCAGGAATGGGCCATCAACAGCTTCTCTGGGCAACCTGTCACAGTGCTTCTCCACCCACCCTCAGAGTCAAGAATTTCTTCCTTCAATCTAATTTAAACCTGCCCCCTTTCAGTTTGAAGCCATCTACCTTGTCCTATCACGACATGCCCTTGGAAATATGCCCTGTCCAGCTCTTATATATCCCCCTCTAGGTACTGGAAGGCTGCTATAATATCTTCCCAGAACATTCTCTTCCTCTTGCTGAACAGCCCCAGCTCTCTCAGCCTGTCTTCATAAGGGTGGTTCTCCAGCCCTCTGATCATCTTTGTGGCCCATGCTCTTCCTTTGCTGGGGACTCCAGAATTGGACACAGCACTCCAGGTGGTGTCTCACATGAGCAGAGCAGAGGGGCAAAATCCTCTGTCTTGCCCTGCTGGCCATGCTGCTTTGGATGCAGTCCAGTAGACATTTGGCTTTCTGGGCTGTGAGTTGCCCTGACTCAGGTAATTTGCATTTGGCCTTGTTAAACCTCAGGGTTCCCATGGCCTGCTTCTCAGTCTTGTCCAAGTCCCTCTGGATGGCATCCCATCCTTCAGGTGCATCAGTCACACAACACAGCTTGATGTCATCTGCAAACTTGCTGAAGGCTCACTCAATGCCACTATGTCATTAATGAAAACATTGGTCCCAAAACAGACTCCTGAAGAGCACCACTTGTCACTGATCTCCATTCAGACCTCAAGCCATTGACCACTATCCTCTGAATAAGGCTGTCCAGTGAATTCCTTATCCATTAAATTGTCCACCCATTAAATCCATCTCTCCAATTTAAAGAGAAGCATGTTGTGGGGGACCCTGACAAAGGCCTTACAAAAGTCCAGATAAATGACATAAGTAGCTCTTTCCTTGTCCATTGATGGAGTCTCTCCACCAGGTTGGTCAGACAACACTTTCCCTTGGTGTAGCCATGCTGGCTGTCTTGAACAGCTCCCTGTCCTCCATGTGCCTTAGCAGAGTTTCTAGAAAGATATATTCTGTGATATTCCCAGGCACAGAGATAATGGGACTGACGACAAGTTGTTAGTTCCTTCTTTCTACCCTTTTTTAAGATGGGTACAATTTCCTTATTTCCAGTCACCTGACAGCTGCATTTTTCAAATATCATGGACAGTGGCTTGGTAATTAAATCAGCCAGTTCCTGAGACTCTGGGATATATCTCATAACATTTTTGATAGACTTAGGTATGTTCAGGTTCTTCAAGTGTTCCCAAACCTGATTTTCTCCTACAGTGGGAGGGACTTTGCTCCCCCAGGTCCTGTCTTGTGGATCAAACACTCAAGAGGTATGGGAAGAGAGGTTGCAAGAGAAGACTGAGGCAAAATTGTTGAGTGCCTCAGACTTTTCCTGATGCCAGCCTTGCTTACCAGATGGAGTACCCCTTCTTCTGCCTTCCTTTTCTAGTTGACATACCTGTAGAAGCCCTTCTTGGCATCCCTTGCCCAGTTCAGCTCCAACTACACCCTGACCATCCTGACCCCATCCATACACAACTAGACTGTGTTCTGATACTCTTTCCATGATAGCTGTCCCTTCTTCCACTGCCTGTGCATTTCATTTTTGCTCTTTAGTTCAGCTAGCAGGTCCCAATACAGCCATCCAGTCTCTTGTCTTTCTTGTCCAATTTCTTTCATCTGGGTTTCTCTAGACCTTCTCTCTTGGGAGATATCCTTAAAGATCTGCCAGCTCTGTTCTGCTCCCATGTCTTTGAGGGCAGTTTCCCTGGGGCTCCTACTGACCTTCTTGAAGAGCTGAAAGTTTGCTCTTCTAAAGTGCAGAGTCCTGGCTTTACTCTTTGCCTGACCCACATGCCTGAGAACTATGAACTCCACCAGTGCATAATCACTGCAGCCCAGGCTGTTGCCAGTCACGACATGGCCAATCTGTTCTCTTGAGCTGGTGACCATCAGGTCCAGTATCCCAAGACAGATAAGGAAAGCCTGCTCTAGTTTAACCATTTAAGTAAAACTGAGAGTAGTTCTAATCACTGGGCCTCAGTCCCACTGTCTTCAGTGAGACCTGAGCAAAAAATTCCTTCATTACTGTGGTCATTAGTATACATTAAATGACGCGTAAATGACTGCTCATGGAGAGGTTCTATCTTTTGTTTTTCACACACCAAAAGGTTGGGATTTAGGTGTCATTTCACAGTGTTCAGACTAGTGCTGAAGCACACGGGCCTAATACAAATACTGTCCTTTGGCCTCCACTCTCCCTTTGCCATACACACAGAGAATTTGGCAGAGAATTGTCAAAATTTGCTGCTTGAACACAGAGAAGAAGAACCTTTTCTCCTGTGTAGAGATGGTGGTGCCCCTCATGGCATCTTGACCCTCATCATTCTTTCAGCCCCTTTTGATCTGTATCTCATAGACTTTAAAATGGTTCCTTTTAAACAGGGAAGTAAGGTTCAAATATCTCCACTGCCTAGAGAGATCTGAAACCTTGTTACTCTTCTCCAGGGTGTTCTTAGATCTCTTCTTTCAATCTCTGTTCTGTTAAAGATGTTTTTCTCTGTGTGGTCTAATTAAATACTCAGTGTGTCAGAAGGAGGATGAGTATGAGAAAACTCACTTGCTGAGTGGTTAGGGCACTCACCAGGGGCAGGAGCACATGTGTTCAGTTCTTTCTGCTATGAATACTTGATAAAAAAAACACTTAAAATATTAATTGAAATGTGGATTCTAGTCTCTATTGTTCATGCATTTAATATGCAAAACTCATTAGACAAAAGCATCAGCTGTTCCTTGAGAACCTATTGGCATGCCAGACCTGATGCTTTGCATTGTCTGCCCAAACTAGTAGGTTACTAGTTTCCACTATTCTTTCCCCTCCATCTGAATGGATGAATCTTGAATTCTCACTCACTGAATCCTGAATTCTCTGCATTGGTTGTGAAGGCTTTCAGCAATGAGTGATGAGCACATTAACATCACAGAAGTCTTCAGCAGAGCTAAATGAACAGCTGCTGGTGGTCTGAACCCAGACTGTGACCTCAGTGCCTGTTATTCATAACAGCCTCAGATGCACAATGCCTCCCATAGCCCAGGGATATCCAGGGTTTCTCACTGAATTCCCCAGGATTGACCTCAAAGAGCCTTCACAGTTCCTTACCATAAAGGCAATGGGCATCACCTGGCTGCCCCAGCAGAGATGAAGCCTTAAGCACTTTTCCAGTTGAGGAGGTTGGTCAAATTAGGCAGGAGATACAGCAAAATTTCTTGAGATACCATGGAAAATATTAATCTAGTAGCCTTGGCTTTTAGGCTTATTTGCAGGAAATTTAGTATGAAGATTTGAATTCCCATAGGCAGAGGATGTAAACTTGTCCCCCACCTCACAGCTAATTAGCTCTTCCTAGAGAAAAAGTGAAAAACTACCCCTTTTTGAACAATTTCTTTGTAGAGCTTAATCATGTAGACGTTCTGGGAGAGTAACTGCAAAATCTAAACCAAAAAAGTGAATTTCTAGAACCTGATAAGTCTTACCTGTGTGTTAAGCATGGAGTCTCATTGAACCCTGCAATCCTGGGGGCTGCTGAGCCTTGGCAGAGGAAGAATTTCAGGTGGCTGCAATACTCAAACTCAAAGCCATAATTTCAGGTACAAGGGAGTTACAGTACTGGAGATGAAACCTCACACTCCTAATTCTAGTTTAAGATCAGCTTGAGATATCATCTTCATTTTTTAATTCCTTGTCCCTTGCTCTTCAGTTGTAGAAAGGCAGTTGAGAAAAAACTTAGGTAGCAGAGGGAAAGCAGATAAACCTGCATGCCTTCCTTAAGATGGCATATGATTTACCTAGCATGCCTCTTTCCTCTCAACAATGTCAATGATAAAATTAGGATCTTTTCTTTCTTTGTCCAATCTGTTGGTAACACCTGTTATACAAAATACTTGAGGCAGGAGGACATTTCTTAGAAAATCCAGTGTTCCCACTTCTGAAAAGTGGTATCTTTCTCTTCATCCATGGAAGGAAGGCAGGAAGGCAGGCAGGAAGGAAACCACTAAAAGTTGAAGATATGCCCCTTTCTGTACCCAGAGGAATGCAGAGATGTGCATGCAACTTAATAGCACTGTTGGTTCTGTGTGGGTCCCTGCTTCACAAGTCTTCTGAAAAGCAATGCTTAATAGATGGAAAACTAGCACTTAAAAGCAACTTGTATGCCCACTAGCAGCTTTCAGAAGAGCAAGCAGCAAAAATATTAATTCATGTATAGCTATTGGATTCTAAACACTTTTGCTTCAATTCCATGACTGATGAAGTGGCTTACATTCAATGCATCCGTCCTCAGGGAGTGATGGTTGCTAAAGAGCCTTATAAGCACTTCACAGGGTCATTTAAATACTGTGCATCCCTTGGTGCCTAATTATGAATATTGACAAAGCTGGAAGCAGTCTACACCCATCAAAACAATGGTGGCAGAGGTGACCACATGCTTGTTTACCATTACCATCCAGTTGTGTGTTGTTACTCCTTGCCTTGCCCAGTCAGAGCCAGCTGGCTCCAAAATTCTATTTATTTGTTGTTGCAAAAGGGCAAAGGAAAGAGTTCTTACACAAAATTAAATCAAGAAATGTTACCCTTACAATCCTTTTATCAAGATTTTGTTTCCACTTTTGCTGTGATTTCTTTTGCTTTCACAAATTCACAAAGAAAATTTTATTTTTTTAATATTTTCCCCTTGTTTTGCAAGGTGCTTTGTGTTTGCCTTCATTGATTGTGTCTATTTCTTTGAGCAGTTTTTTTTTTTTCTGTGCTCACAAATGGCTCCTTACTGATTGTACTAATTGTATAGAATCCACTCGCTGTTCTCTTTACTCTAACACGGTTGCTTTGATGATGTCACATCCATCCATATGCTTCACTCGTAATTCAGTGCAGGCATCTTGGAGGATATCTGTGGGGGTGTGAAGACGGGATTCTTTAAAAAGGTTGACTCATGGGAATGTGACATTTGTGTGCCACAGCTTTAGTAGCTAAATATACTCTGGGACTGTTGTTTCTGAGCTACATCAACATTTATTGCCAAGGTAAAAACATGTAGTCCAACCCATAGAGTGGGAATTGTGTACTGCCATCCCATTGGCATTTTCATTTTGGCCATTAAGGAATCTGCCCTTTCTATTGCAGATTTTAAAAAAAAAAAAAAAAAAAGGCTCTGATTGGGCAAATTACAACCCTCTTTCCTATTCTCCTCCCATCTTCTCAGAAAACAAAATCAAATCAAACAAAAAAATGCCCAAAAGAACAGCACGTTCTAGAGTATGTTTGTATTTTGTTTTCTTTCTTGATGTGTTTTAGTGTTAATTTAATTGTGTGTTTCTCACCTTTGTTGAAGCAGTTTCCCTGCCCTTCCTGCCTAACCTTCCCCCCTGCTGCCATTGTACTTGGTGTTCCTCCCTCCACAGTGGGAGTCATGCAGCTCCTCCTGTGGAGCACTCCAAGGCTTTACCCTCCACACCCAGTAGTGCCATAGTGCCACCTCCCTCTGTAGCCGTCCTACTAACAAGGGGGAAGTAGTAGAAATATACACCTCTTCCATATGCCTCCATGAAGAAGCCAAAGGGATTTTCAAGAGTAACTGGCCTTGTCCCTCACTGTCCTGCTGCCTTCTCTGCTGTCTCCTGTCCTTCCTGCCTCCATACAGAAATGCCTCATGCTTTTCCAGTAATGGGTTCATCAGTGCAAATGTAGCCAACATTTTCGGTTTTCTCACTCATTCCCAAATTGCCTGAAATCTGTGCCTTTCAATCACTGCTTTGATGAATTGATTGAAAATCCAGGTTATGACTTTGTGGCTCTGATACAGCTTCTTCACAGCATTCAGGTGGAAGTGGCTGAGCTGGGCACTGAACAACAGAAGTGTAATGGTTAGCAGTCTTTAATGTTTGTATTCTTACTTGGCTCACCTCTCCTTAGGAGGAGATTGTGAGGTGGTATCTCCTTTCCTTAGCAAGCCATGTATATCCATGTAACAAAGGTAAAAAGCTGATTAGAAGTGGAATGTGAAGAACACAGTTTACAGAGTTAAGAGTTGCTGGTTTATTTGGATATCAAGAGTGCTCCTTTTGAGACAGTATCTGGTAGCACCTATTACTTTATGGATTGTATAACCTATATTATTATTATCATTATCAATAACTGCAGCTCTTCCTCTAGCACATCATTAGCAATAGTCAACTCCTCTACTTGGAGAGGTCTGTGCTCCTGGGGGGCCCAAGAGCTGTTCATTGCAAAACCTGCCTCCAGAAGATATTTCATCTTGGACACAAGTGGCAATGTTACTAAATTTTACTGTGATTATCACTACTTGAAAGATTTGCCAAGTGCTGACAAGGCTTGTCTCTGTAGACTCTGCAAATGTTCAGGCAGATTCTGCTGCAGTGAGACAAAATCATAAGAAACTTCAGGTACAGTTATGATAATGAATGTAAAGTGCTGATATAACAAGATACTTTACAAGTAGACATTAAATAAGTAGGGAAGAAAACTGGCAAAACAAAGCTTCAGACTTTTTTTTTTGCATAAATTAAACAATTAATATTCATCACAGGAGATCTGAGTTTTGCACCAGGAAGTACATTTGCAGAGTATTTTTTTACATGAAAATACTGTTATATGCTAATATGAAAGATTTAAAGAAGTTTCTAAATCAGAGAAATCAGACGAATTTATTATGTTGTTGGCATTATGTAATCAGATGAGGAAAGTAGGTATTAAAGTGGCAAAAATTTGTGAAAGCTTAGGTTTTGAGTCAGTGTTTGCAGGTCTGACTGGCAGGACTTGGACTTTTGATGTGTTGAGATGAAGCAAATATTCAGTATTTCATCAGTACCATCATCCTGACACTGTCAGAAGGAACTGATTGATCCTAAAACAAGTATAAGGCTTGTGGGAGCAGTTGCATCTAGGCAGTTCTGACTGAGTAGGATTGGGAAGAGATGTATTTGCCCAGACCATGTGCACCTGGGGGAAAACAATGCAAACACTGCTATTCTTTCCTATATCTCAAACCACTGTATGCACAAACATAAAACAATTACAAGTACTTTGCAGATCACTAAGTTTCAAATGCTGAGGAAACAATGAAGATTGAATCAGACCAGATCCTTCTTTTACTATACTTTTAAGTTTTCTGCCCAGAATCTAGTGAAAGATTGTTGAGAGAAAGGTAGTAGAGAATTTGCTCAGATTCTATCTGTTGTCCTGTAGCATGTGGCTGAGATTTGGGGTGAGAAGTGTGGTTGCTCAGAGCTGTAGTGGTTCACAAAATTATTTTACCTATACACAGGGTTTAGTCCATTTAAACCTATATAGAGTCACATCTAGGTTAAAATGTACTGACTTTTCTCATTAGGATGAAAACAGAGGTTGGTTGGATGAGTCTGTGCTAAACAAAGTTCTACAGATTTTTTTCTGAAATGTTCTTAAGTAAATTAGCATCAGCTTACTGTAAACATCCCAGTTTCCAGAGGAGGCCTTATTTATATACGGTTGCTTGGTTGAAATTTTTAAAAAAACCTATTTTTTTAGGACAAACAACTAACCCTGTATTTGCCTAAAATGCCTAAAATGAGCAATTTGTCCAGGAACTGGATGTCTCATGAACTAATCCCAGCATACCTACTGTGGAGCACTGTTTCAGCACTGTATCAGATAAACACCTGAAACATTAGCACTTGAATGGGACCACAGTTCCCAGTACAGCTTTTAGTGGCCAGATACCTGAGTCAGTAGACCAGTCTAATAACTCCCAAACGTGCCAGAAGATTGATGATCTCACCACACTGGAATCACTGATATCCTGTGACATGCACCAGGAGGGCTGTGCAGTCAGGATTAAGGGAACACATCAGACTTGTCCAGAGAAATGACACTGATCCTTCCTCTGCTCTGTCTTGCATGTATGAGCTGTCTGCTCCTATGGCTAGAGACAGCTAATCATCTCAGATTACATCCTCAAGTTCAGACAGTGACAGTGGTAAAGTAGATGCTAATTAATAGAATGGAAATTGTATATAAAATTCATGAAAGGAGAATGCTGGAAGGATGTTACTGACAGAAGACATTCTTCAGACTTGTTTTTATGATGTTTCAGTAAGTTTCTCTGAGAACAAGAGTGAAGAGACAGAGAAGAGACAAGGCATTCAGAAAAGATGTCAGGAGCTAAATCCCTGAGCAGGGCCACATCTTTAAACCAATTTTAGTCAAACAAAGGGTTACAATAGAGTACAAGGCAGTGATTTAGTCTGCCTTCTCTGTGACTAAGTCTGTGTTTCAAACCTTATGTAACGAAAGCTCCAGCTCATTTAGTCATAGATTTTCTATAGTAGCCATCTGAAAGTGTAAGGAAAGGAACAGATTTATCTGCAAAAGACAGGCAAGGATGAGGAAATCAAGATAATAGTGGGGTATATTCCAGCACACACCAACTGCCTGTGCCACAAAAAGAAATGCCTATACTTCAGCACTGACACTTGCTTAACATTTTCAGAATTCAAAACATTTCTGCATTTCACTAACAGTACAGATTTCAGATATAACTAGCAGAAGTGGAAACATTGAGTGGCAAGATTAGAACCAAGAGCTTTTTGCTGTTCAGTAGCAAAAAAACAATTATATAATTGGTGACAGAAGAGGTTGTATTGATGTGCAACCCCTGCTTATGAAAACAGAGCTTCTCTGCTCCCAGATTAGGAGATCCTACAAGTAAAAGAATGGTGAAGTTTAAAATAGATATTATCAAATGGGGCTTCTGGAAACAGCAGGTATCCTTTACCCGTAATTGTCCACCTGCATAGATTTCAAGTCAGGCTATCAATTTCCAGGCTGCAGTGAGCTGTAGAGGCTTGTCTTACTAAAAGAGGGAAAAACTGTCATTGCCCCAGGACCCTGATGTGCTTTTTCAATAAAGGAGGCCACATCTAATTTGTCAAGGCAGCTGCTCAGGGTTCAGGGCACTAGAGCTATTGTGTGATGGACCAGATCCCCAGCTGCGTTCATCCACTGTCACCCAGTGAGGACTGCTCTGTGGAGGAGCACAGACTGCCTGGTGCTCTTGTTTGACCTTTGTAGCACTGACATATTTATCAAGGGCTGGGAATTCACTGTAGGGTATGCTTGCTCCACAGAGCCACTCCTCTATCTAGAAATAGCAAAGCATAATTGGTGGACAGGATGTTGAGTAATACCCAGTTTCATTTGCTTGACGTTTATATTGATTATAAGATGTTGTGCCATATAAGGATGCTGAATTGGGAGGATAGTCTAGCCCTTTAAACAAGACATTTCTGAAACTGCTTTGAAATTCCAAGGGATTTAATAGCAGAAATTCTAGTAGCTGAAAGACATTTAAAGCACCTTTTAGCTTTGTTAATGCCAGTGTACAATTGACATTAAAATGTCAATATGCTGTTAAAGATATTTGAATAATTCATTTTTCTTATATGGGATGTGCCTTGTTTGAATGAATGTATTAATTAATAGTTCAAATGTCATTCAGTGTGTTCCCTGATATATAGTTCAGATACAATGACCTAAACATTGGCAGTTCTGGTTCAGAGCACTGTTAATATTGTCTGTAAACTGTCAACTGTCTAATAAAATGCCCTGAAAAAAAAACACCTACATTTTTCTCATATTCATTAACTTTTAGTTAATGGTTATCAACATCTCTTTAATTATGTAGGAAAGATCCCAAATATTTTTTCCATTTTTCTTAGTTTTCTTTGACTGTAGAAAAGGCACACAATTCTTTGTGTCAGCATGGGCTGGTGCTTACTGATCAACAGCATGTACTTAATTAAAAAAATAAAAAACCTGGAGAGGGCATAGTTTAGGTTTTGCAACCTCGGTTTTATTGACCATTAAATACAGATAACAGATGTCATTGTGTTTGGAAAGCAGCTGTTCCTCTGAATTTCCTTCATTCAGTCAGGTGCTTAGGCAGGTGCTCCTTCAAACTCTTTCATAGTCATTTAGTGAGGCACTGTAGTCTCTGCTACCCAGTTAACATTGCTACTACTTTTGCTAGACTTTAATCATGTATTCTAAGACTGTGCCCGTGGCTGAGAGAGAGGATAGGGAAAAGATATGTTGTTATTCTTGTGTTAAAAAATGTGTCTTAAGGGTATTTTCTTGAGAAATTTTGAAGACAGTGCAAATTTACCATTGTATCAAAAATGTGCATCCTAATCTCTCTGTGAGGGAGAAGGAGTTTTGTTGGCAAAGCTGTAAGTATTTTTAAAATCTCAGTCCCTCATGCCCAGAAGAGAGTTGTCAACACTTGGGCAACTAAATACACAAACAACTCAGTGTACATTAAGCATTGGTGCTCTTAAGCCGCCTGCTGATTGTCTGATAGCTCTCCCTGCCCCAGTAGAGCAGAATAAGTCAGGGTCCCTGCTCAAGTAGGATTTTAACAGCTCCATTGGCATTAGAAGGCCTCAGGGCAGTTTATAGAGTACTTGCTCAGGGAGCATTAAGAAGCATTTGTGGTACAGCTATACAGTACAGAAAGCATTTGGAAATGGCTAACAGCATATTCATCACCAACTTTGTGTTGGCCAGGATATTAAACTGTTGTTCTTCTACCAGCAAGCAATTTCTTATCTTCTATGAAATAAAATCTCAGCTGAAGGGGCAGCTTGATAACATTGTCACAACTGGGCATAAACTAGACAGTTCTTTCACATGCCCATCAAGGATGTTTTAATTGGAAAATAGCACCAGCTGCATGCTGTCAATAATATGCCATCTTGTTCATGTTCCATCCCATCTTACCCACAATTGTGATAGAAAATAAAAGAGCAGCTGTTGTATATATAAAAGGAGGTTATGGGGAAAGCAGGCACATTTTTGAGGCCCTACAAAGCTACGGCTATCCATTATCATGTCCTTGTAGAAAGAAACAAAGGGGTATTTTTGGAGAGCCTGAAAGATCTGTAGTTGCTGAATACAAACAGTACAGCACATACAGGGAATTTAGGCATGCACAGAAACACCTGACCAAAGCCTTCATTAAAATAATTCCAAAAGTCTTTTTAGAAGCATGTATGTTCTAGATGTTTTCTTGTTCTTTATATCAGTACATTCTTATTCTTAAATAAATACGAGTTCCTGTTTGCAAGCAAGCAGGGTGAGTGCGACAGAAGCCACAGTGTTGGGTGGACACTGAGTACCACCAGTTTTTAGGGATTCTCACAGAAGTGGTCTTTACCAAGAGGTGCAGAAAAGGCCATCGGTAGCAACTTTGAGCCCTAGAGAAATTTAATTCTGCTACCAGCTCATAGGTCCCATCAAACATTCAGCAATTCTCCACGTGCAGTCATTGCTGAATGAGTCCCAGTCAGAGCCACTCAAAGGAAGGCATAGTGCAGGAATTCCCTCTGTCCCTTCTTCTGCCTGCTGTCCACACTGAACCTCCTGCATTCACCACAGCCCATGCAGAGGTTCATGCAATCATGGCTCATAACAAAGAGCATAAAGAGCACTGCTCTTTTTTTGCAGATAGCATTTGGCTTTATCTCTACGAAACAGGAGTCTCTCATCAGTGTCTTTAAAGAAGTCTTACAGCTTTGCAGCACTTTTTAGGGTTTTTGTCTAAATATGACCAGCAACAGGTGATGTCCTGAAGCCAGTAAGACAAATTAATTTTGTGTACACAGGGGGTTTTTTCATATCTCAGTGTGCAGTTCACACTCAATGAACTAAATTACTAGTATCAAATCAGCAGATACTTTCATATACCCAGCATCAAGACCTGGAAAGACAATACAGCTTATCTTTACTTGCTCATGGCAAGACAACTTGATAACATCAGCAGTGCTTCCCTGAAAGGATTGATCTCACCTACACTGTGTAATATGTCACTGAGTAAAAAGAGATTGTGATAAAAATTGATAGGGTTCCAATGCTAGGAAAATAAATTAGGCTTTAACCTCTTATGTGGAAGTTTATGTATCTGGAGATCAGTAAACAAGTCTTGAGAACTAGTCTATAAATGTGAGAAAGTAAGTCAAAGTTCCTTGCTGCAGGAGCTACCTTCACATTGACTGTAAGCTCCTTGGTTTTCCTGCAGCACTGGAAAATCCCAGGTTAAAGTAAGAGCATGAGCAGGAACTGGATAAGTGACTACAGTAAATCCAGAGAAGTGAAATTTGACCCAGTAGCAGAACTGATTGCAAGGCTGGGGGAATTGTTATTTGCAGCAACTGCTGTTTGTGAGATGCTTGCTAAAGCAGACAGGTATGTCTGCCTGGGCTGCTGCTGGACAATCAAGAGAGTATCTGTTATGGGGTTTGAATGTATTTTGGAGAGGACCCTTTTTTTGTCCGCACTACTCTGGTTTTATTACTGCTGGACTCAAAACAGCTTTACTGGAGCTGGGGCAGGTACCTCCTTGTCAATATATGTCCTCTGAGATGAAGCTACAGGTTTACCTCATCCAAGGAAGCAGACTGGCCATAGTAATTACTAAGCATGTTAAAAATGTACACAAGAAACATCAATGAGGTTATGACAATAAAGTATAAATGTACACACAGTGTCTGCAAGGTAGGGAGGCACTAAAAAGAATTAGGTTTTTAAAAACCAGAGAACTATAAATAAGACAGAAAAATGCATGAAAGAAGTTATCACTGGAGATAGAAAATTAACTAAGTGAGACCATAGCAGCATCTGGGCACAAAGTCCATAAGGGAAATTATGTCTTTTACCTCAGGATACGGCTGGAGTAACTATGTTTGCTTTACTGGACATACTATGGGTGTGAATTAATGTAACAGAAAAGAAAGGTTTCTCATATTTATACTTGAAGAGCAGTAAGATACCAAAGAAGAACTAGCAGTAAAATTAGTCTTGCTGACTGTTACAGCCTGTGTTTCAAACTCATGACAACTGCACAGTCACTTACTCTATTCAAAGGCAGATGAGGCAATAGTACTGCAATACAAACGGAAATAGTAAACCTAGTATCAGACATGTATAATCTTTTTTTTTTTTCCTAATCTTTCTGGAAGAAGCAGTCAGTGTCCCTGGCAGGGGCATGCTTTAGTTTTTAAGTCCAGGCCTTTTGACTACACCTGCTGTGTTCATGAGTGTAGGAGAAATGAAGAACTAATCCAGAGTGTTTGCTTTCTGCCATGCAATATACAGTGATGGCATTTTAATGACAGAAGAGGTTTCATCCTTCCTCTGTGTGAAGGCAGAGCTAACAAGGGGTCCAGCCACGTTCCTAGCATGCACCAGCAGCCCAGCTGTGGGCAGAAGGACTGTTCTTAAGAAATACAGTCTATGTGCGTGAATAAACACTGTTGGCTTGGTCACATAGTTGTTCAACAATTTAGTTATAATTTCCAGGAGCCTCAGGGAATAGGAAATATAGGGTACTGTCTTACTATGTCTTTGAATGTTTAATAGATGACTCCTTTGTTAGTTCAGCTGTGATGTGTTCAGTTGCACTACCAGCTCAAAATTACGTTTTTGTGTACTTAAAGAAGATCAAAGCTGATGAAGAAACAATTTTTGCTTTTAGATTACATGTGGTGTTTGAAATTTAACCCAAATTCTACCATGAGGCTGCTTTGAGCTCCAGCCTCCTAAGCAGAGCTGCTTATGTTGACATTCTGCAAACTTCACTTTTTCCTGTTGTGCAGAAAGGCCATAGTTCAAAACAGGCTGTATAAAAGGAGAGGAAAAGCCATAGAATTTCTCAGTGACAGCTTCTTTTTCCTTGACACTATTCATAAAACTTCTTCCAGAAAGGCACTGGGCTGCTCAGAATACATAATGACCACATCAGGAAAAGAAAAAAAGATGGAAAAAAAAAGAAACACCCAGCACTTGTTCTGTGCCATCAGAGGAGCACCACACAGTGAAATGGGAACTGTGAAGATGAGAGATTAACTTTGCAGGTTCTCTGGAGCCCTGAAATCATGAATATTCAGTCAAACATATGTAAATCTATTTGAACCCAGCTGTGAAAGATCCCCTGAAGTAAGCTAATAAAGAGCAGCTGTATATGTTTAAGCTTATCCCAGGCATTCTAGAAAGGTCCCAGAATTGCACTGAGCTTTTTTTTGCATTATTAGAGGAAATGCTGCAGACTTTAAAGGAAATTTGTATTTTAAGATGCGAAGCAGCATAAAGTTTGTGTCTGCCGAGACAAGCTACAAAAGAATTCATTTTCCTTGACATTTGGATTTTATACATCTTTTTTAACTACTTTTATAGTTTTTAACTACTGTGAGTGCCTGTTTTATGTTTTTTTTTCAAAGCGACCTGATGTATTCCCCATCATGCAGAGGCATCTAAAATTATTATCACCCACTGGGAAAGGGTGAGAGGTGAAGGAAAAGTACTGAACCAGGAAAGTTCAGAATGATCTGCCACTGCATACCACCTGCCAGTGGGAGAAAGGTTGTCAAATGCTCTCTAGTGCAAGAGCTGGCCCTGAGCTTAGCCTCTAGGACAAACAAAATTCGGGTGGCTTCAAGACTGTAATGATTTTCATTATATTATATATGCAGGAGGTTGTGTCAAACAAACCTTTTCCCATACCTGCAAAAAGCTTTAAGAGCTTGCTACTCCAGTCTTTTTCAGGTCCTGTCTCCCCTTCACTACACTGGGGGTGGAAATTTTCTCAGCATGGTTCAGGTTTTGTGATTTCCCTCTATAATAATCCCTTGTTTCAAAATTCACAAGTGTGAATTCACAAGTCCCATGGTGTGAGTTTTGTATGGCCACTGTAGTGTGCCAAGAAATTGGATTGCGGGCTCACTATCAAACTAAAACCAGATAATCAAAATCCATTCTTAAAATATTGCTTCAAGAGTCACATGTTATAACACATGGATGTGTTGATTTCCCCTCCATTTGTAAGTTACAACTATCTTTTTCCTATAGAGAGTCATGTCGGCAGTCATTCATGGAAAGTGGAGAGGAATTACATAATGATGAACCAGCTGAAAGGAGAAATTAAACCAATGTTAAAGATCAGTTGATAAACCTCTCCTGGAGGGTTTGTATCTGAAATGGGTCTGACAGAGGGCCAGAAAACCCTAACAGAGACCACTAGAGCTGATCAGATTGCTTAGGTAGTTTTCAAGGCTGTGTTGCAGGTTACTTCAGTCATATTATTTATTGATTTTGTTTTCATAGTTCTGAAGCATGATTTCTTCTCATACCTCCAATGTTCCCCAGGCTTCTTGTAACTGAAGGCTGTTTCTTTAACAAATTTATTCTCATTCATTTCCAACATCATGCACCCACTTTTTCTTTGCTGGATACCTTAGACTACTAGCTCAGGCAACTGACTTTGAGTGCCCTAGGGTAGAGTATGAGAGAAGATGGATTGCTTTTCTCAACACAGTCATGCAAAACTTAAAGAGCTGCAGATCTTTACTAGTCAGCTGTACAGCTTTACTGAGAGGCAAGGCAGGGGAAATCATTTTCCAGCAGCTTTAACTATGAATATTTGGGCTGGGTTTTTTTCTAGCTAGTGACACCAGGAGTCCAGAAAAATGGGCACTGGGTAGTATTGCACTGAGTCAGCACAGTGAGTCCTGGCAGCTGGAAAAAAAAAATGAAGAAAAAGCTTTCTTCCTGTTCTCAACAAAGCAATTCCATTAAAGTGACAAACACCTGAAGTCATTGAGATAATAAGGTGGTTTGTTTATATTAAATCTTTAAATTATTCCTTCAGAAAAACGTGAGATAACCTCTCAGAATTGCATAGACTTTGGTCATTCCTCTGTTTTTCTGTCTGAAATCTCAGAGTTCAGTCTAAATTTGGGGATTTTTTTGTTGTTGTTGTTGTTTGGTTGATTTCTAGAGTTGTTTTTTTTGTTGTTGGGTTTTTTTAGTTGTTGTTGTTGTTTGTTTGTTTGTTTTTAATTATTATAGCTAGTTTAAAAAGGGGGAAGAAAGCTTGTTAATACCTGCAGGGATTTTCCAGTCTGAAATAGTCTTTCTGCAGCATGAGACTATGTGTAAACACCTTTCTAACACCTGGAGACATGTCTTGAAAACCTATTCAGTGGTATTTTTAAAAGAGATTCTGAAGCCATAAAAACCTCCATTCATAATGAATTTTTTTACCAGTGTTTATTGCAAGCCTAAGGTGAGAGAGATGTACATCCTGCAGAGAAGCTTGAGCTGAAGAATGAAGTTAACTTCTGAGTTTTCCCCTTAAATAACAATAGTAAAGGAATCATTGTGCCTTTCTGGAACAATGATGTGTGCAGTGGAAAGTCTCAAGTGATTTTGTAGCTGTTGGAGATGGATGTGGCCTTTTTCCCATTTAGCTAGAGAGGTGACATTTAACACAGCAATGACACTCACACCTTAACTGCTCTTAATGTGTCGTCTGGAAATAATTATTATCTTATTTCCTGGTGTTTATTCCCTCATTTCCCTTCCAAAACATCATTCTTCATTTCCCATTTCAGTGTTTCAAGTTTCATGTGTGTCACCATTTTGGATTATTACTTTACCAACTGTTGCAGGCAGCTTTGGAAAGACAGACAATGACAGCTCCCTGTAGATCTGATCACAGAGTGATCGTGGCGCACATGGCATGTGGTCTTCTCATTGCCCAGGGCACACCTTTGCCAGCCATAAATCATTTCTATGTCTCCACACTGCAGCAAACTGCAGTGCTCAGGCTGAAGAGTGCTGTTCTTCCAGACAGGTAGCTGTTATTCACACATGGGAACTTGCAGTGGCAGAGCGGATATTGCTGTCGGTCCTGTGAGTTATCCTTACCAGTTTCAGCCTGGTTGTGGAAGAGGGCAGCATCCAAACTCTTGTATCACCAAAAACAGCTTCACATCAAGATATTCAAACTGGGCAGTAATTTGCTGTTTGTTTTCATTCATCAACCAGCTTTGAGGGGTACAAGCTGGAATTCTAGTTTGTACTCACTGCAAAGCATACACCAGAACTTAGACTGAAAGGAATGTGACTGTGGGGCTTTTATTGATGTCTTGCCATTCATGTCAGACACGGATCACAGGTGAGACAAGGAAATTTAGGCTTCACCATGAGATGTTTCTTTTTATGCTGTATGTGCTAAAAGGATACCAAGCTTCTGCTAGGCCTCTGGAGTCAAGATCTCCTTTCTGCAGATGCCTGTTAATGCTGTTCTCCTGAGACAGACACCTTACTTCAGATCCCTTTCCAGGGAGACCTTTGATCAGCACTTTTCAACTGCAGCTTTTTAGCAGGTTTTATCTCGCTTTCATTCTGAGAAGATAAGTCAAAGGCTTTAGGGAAGTCAAGGGCTATCATACTTACTCCTTCCCCACAAAAAGTAAGTCATTTATCCTGCCAAGCAAGGAAGTTTGTCTGCAAAATGTAATTTACTACTTTGCTTACTAATTTGTTTACTAATTTGCTTTGCTTTCTTTATTTTTTTCCTTTCCAATTACTTTATTCTTTGTGTACTCATAAATTTGATTGTTTTATTACTTGTTCTTGTGTCACCTCCATTTGAAAGATTGCTCTGGCCTGTCTGTGTTTTATTGGCAATTCTCAAAGGCATGTAATATACTTGTTGTTTTTCAGAACTCTTTATGCTTGTACTTCCTCCAGTGTTGTCCAATGTCTAAAAATTGGTTTGGCCAGCTCCTTGGGGTCAAAATCTCTAGAACAATTTAAAAATGTCTATTATCTAAGTAGGTTTACCTCTTTTCTCTATCATGGTCAACACTTACTCCCTAACTTTGTAACATTTCTGATTGCAGATCAGAGTGGGGATTTTTGTTGAAAATAGCAGGCAGAGGAGTAAACAGTTCAGTCTCCATGTCTTCCCTTATCTATTCTCTTTTAATGAAGTTTTTTGTGTTGATATGCATTATTCTTATTCAGTTATGCTTATGCCATATATTCCTTGGAATGATGAATTTAATCACTTTGTGATTATTTCATTTTAATTACATTTCTGCCCTTGGAATTTCTTTTCTATTAGAATTAGAAGGAGCAAAGCATCTCCACTCCATAATAGCTTCATCGGCATTTTCTCACAGTAATCTTTTCAGCAGTCTGTACATCTTGCTTTTAAACTCCTTATTTTGTTTGGTTTTTTTTGTTTTGTTTTTTGCATATGTACTGTCCAAAAGCCTGAATACTTTTGTTAATTGGTGAAGTTTCCTGCTTATGATAATCTGGCATACAGGAGATCTATATCTTTGCATAACCTCTGATCTTTTCTGTATTCTTTTTACCCAGAGACATTCCACAAGTCTGCTTTTCCCATTTTCCAAACTTTAGCAATAGTATATGTATTGCTAACATAAAATGAATACCTCCTTGCTCATTCCCCATCTACCTTTAGCTAGATCAATGGTCCACACATGGGATTTACACATGTCCTAGCTCATTTCAGAGTTGAGTCGCTTTGAAGGTCTGTAAACATTTTTCTAAATGTCTTCTTAATCAACCAGCCCAAACTGTATGCCTTACCTAGAAACTCTGGTGGAAGAAGGAATTAATTATGCATAGCAGAATAACACACTACCATATCAGGTCTTCTCTCTCATTAGATGAGTAAGAAGTAGTAATTTTGCATGTTCCAGACTGTTACAGAGCAGGATATACTGACTGAGAAAGTGAATGGAAATGTTAGGAGATGCAGACAAAAGGACATGGGATGAAATTACAGAAAGTTAATGGAGGCGGAAGGATCAGGTTGTCCAGAAAAGGGAAAATATCAGGTGACTAGACTGGCTATTTTAGTAGCCAGAAACAATATTGCATCACATGTAGGAAGACCCTAAACTTGCAAGCCCAGCTGTGATTTTTAAGGGAGAGAGCTTGACTTAAGAGTCCAGGTAGGTCAGTAAATGTCAGCATGTTTGTGGCATTAGTGACACAACATCTAAGATCTGATCCTTGGAGATGCAAATATTTGATGTCATCTATTTCTTGGTAACATTTCCAGGTTTACTTTTATTTTTACCACCACACATCTGTGGAGTACAATGTTAATACAGATAATTCTGTCAAAACTGTCCCCTTCAAAAGAATAGTTTGTTGATATCCAAAGTGACAAGTCTCAATGCACTAGAGAAAATAGTATTTTGAAATACATTTTAAAAGTATTTAATATAGAGTAAAAATTTTATTATTAAATGAGATATATATAATATTGGAATACTTATATCAGACATGTTTTACTGGTTCTATGCAGCCAGCAGAGTCAGTTTTCCAGTGCATGACATCAGATAATAAATAGCTGTAAGATTTTTGAATAGCAGGTATTTCCTAAAAGCTAGGAGTCCGAATACTTTACTTGTCTTTCAAAAATAACAACCCTACATTTTTCTGATGATTTTCTCCATTCATTTTAACTCCTTGAACAGTGAGTGCCAGTGAAGGGACTTGCCATGTGGACTGTTTTGTTCTTTAAGAACTGCAGGATAATGAAAGCACACAGAATGCAGTCCATAAGGTAACATGAACAGTTTGCCTCAAACTTGACATGGTTGGGATCACACACTTCCTTACTCATCCCACACTGTGCAGGCAGTTACTGCTGATGTTAAGGTTTGACATGTTGATGTACAACAACTACAATTAGCCTATATCATATTAAATTCCAGATCACCTCCACCCACCCTGTGGTCATGACAGTAGGATGTTGAGCATTTCTCCTACTTCTTAATTACTTAGTTTTATCTGTTCCATGGGCATTGATGCAGGGTCAAATCTTGCCCATTTTATTTTATTTACATTTAAGTTAGTGGGATTGTTTGCATGACTAATGACACATGAAAGCAATCCCTGATAAAAAATAAACTATATAATTAAACTGACTTTCCAAAGAAGATCTGCCTGCCTAGAGCAAAGCCACTTACCTTAAATGTCCTTTAGTGTAGGAAACATAATAAACATCAGGAAGGTCTGAGTTCAAAAGGAAATAGCTGGAATCAGGATGTTTTAAGACAGTCATCAATTTCTGCATATCAAACACCTGCAGTGTAAACATCATTTACAGCTACCCTCTTCATGAACACAAAGGGTCATGCAGTCTGGACTGTGTAGTAATTTTATAATGTGAGTGCTAATGTTTTGATATCTACTGGTAACCTAAAGCTGAAGCTTTTACATTTCTTTTTTATACAGTGATGCAGGTTTGTGCTTGAGGCTATCACTTGCAGAGTAGGACTTAGCCAAATCAGAAGGCTGAGAGTGCAGAACTTGAAGTTTCCCTCAGCCAGTAGGGAATTTCAGGCATGGACATGAGTTTTAGGGTACTCTCCTTGCATCCTATCACCAGATACCTGAGAGAGGTAACAGCACTTTCCCCTCCCAACCATGAGGAACTTTTAGATAGCAATGAGTTCTCCTCTAACCTGAACAAACCAAGTATTGTAAGCCACTCCTGAGCACTGATGCCTGTAGTCTTTTCACCATTTTTGTTGTACTCCTCTAGACACATTCCAATATTTTTATATGGTTGGCCCTTTTTTCCACCAGGGCACATGGTTGAGTCATATTGTGCTTACCATCAACCAAAAATGCCATTTCCTTTCTCACAGGGCTGCCCTCCAGCCCCTTCCTCCCAGTCTGTACATAAAAGAGTACTAGAATGTTGATATCACAGAACAATTTAGGTTGGAAAAGACCAATGAGATCACCAAGTTCAACCTTTAACCTAGCAGCATGGTGATCTCTTCTAAACCATGTCCCCACATGTCACATTAACATGCTTTTTGCATATTTTCAGGGAAAACAATTCCACCACTTCCACAGACAACTTGTTTCAATGACAGACAATCATTTCAGTGAAGAATATTAAGTTAGTAAGATATGGCTTTCCTGTCATGAACCCATGCTGGCTTTGATGGTAGGAGCTTACATCTTTATGTGGGCATTGAGTAGGGATTTTGAGTTTTTTCCATGCAAAACACGTTGCATAAGTGCTTAAAGGGACATGCCTGAGAAGTTTGTGCATAGAAATCCATTAAATTAGACTTTTTAAGGTGAACTTGTTCTTAACTTCATGACCATTCTTCCCATCTATTTAAGACTCTGTATCTGATTCTCTGGTTAATCACTGCAAACAGTTTTACAAGTGCAAATAAATTTGGCCACAAAATGCTGCAGAGTCTAGCATGTAAACATCAGCAGGTGAAGGATCACAGGAGACCAACACCTTTGCAGTGAAATATAGTTCCTGCTGACTGTGCTGTAATCACTGGACCGTGCTTCTACATACAGCAATTTTGTACATGGATTTAAAGTACAGAACTAGGTTTTTCTGCTTCTTGTTAAGTGCTGATGACTAAGAGTAGAAGAATCTGCCTCTGAAGAAGCTTCTGAGCTTTAAAAGTGGGTTCTCTTAGAAACACTTAATTTGAAGATTGTTTCTAATTATATATTGTTTTTTAAGTTTAACTTTCCTGCCCTTACATTTCACCATTAGGACATTTATATGAATGCTGGATCCTATTTCCTTAAGTGATCATCTGCTCTTGCTATTTATTCTCCCTGTGAAATTGTAATCCTTTGTATTGTCACAACACAATCATTTCTGTGGCATCCAGCTGTGATGTCACATGCAGGTGCTTATGATTTCAAGAGCTGTTAAATATAAAGTTCTTCTCTTGTATGCAAATATCCCTTGTCCACCTAAATGCTGCAATTAACATAGGACAGAAAAATGGGAACAATACTATATCTAGCCAGAATACTTATCAAAGGTTTCTGTGAGATAGTGGCAACTTGTTAGTATTCTTTTAACAAAATTTGCTGAGGAGCATTTTGGTTCTAATTCTGAATTGTAATTACCTTCTGTGCCAAAACCTTGAAAATACCTTATTTTAGAAGTTGATTAATAGAGTGAAAGTTTTGTATCTTCATAAAGCCTCAGGAGAGCCTTGGAGTTGTATTTTCTGCCTTGCTGTCTCTCCTGTAATAAGGATAACCATTACATTTCCTTTGAGCATGTGGAACTTCTAATCCCATGGCACTCAGGCCCTTCCTGGAAGAAGAGGTGGGAGAGATGTTCCTTCAGTTCCTTGTCAAACTGTGGCTGCTCTTTGTAAACCGTAAGACAAAACCAGAAATGGAAAAAAAAACAAACCCAAATAACAGCCTAATTGCTTGTGTTTCATTAGTGCTTCTGGCTTGGTGCCCATATCAGGAAAAAAAAGAAATAAAAAAACCCAACTTTCTTTGGAAATTCAGGGTATTCATTAATGCTGCATTAGGGCCTTCAGATGGAGTATGTGCACTGTGCCAAAGGTGCCTCCCCAGACAGTGGATTCTTGGATGGCCAAGTAGGATTTGACAGGGACCTCTGACCACAGGACGAGGCACGAGGTCAGGTCTTTTAGAACAGAAAACATAGGCTTCAGCACAGAGGTCAACCTATTCATGTGTTCAGTAAAGAGAGAGCTTTAAAAATTAAAATAGCAAGGACAGTCATCTAGCAGGCTCAATAAATTTTGACACTGTGCTCTATATTTCATAGTTACTCAAGCATCCTTCTGAAGCTCAGGCATGTGACACTGACTTATAAAACACATGACAAAGATAACAGAATGAATAGCGGAGAAAGAAGTCTTAAACAATGTGGGATAGCTTCTCTGGTATTCACCAGGAGTCTGTCTCCTCTCCTTTTAAAGGCTTTTGAATGTGAATTACTTGCCATCTTAGAAATAAGGTGGTATTAGCCTAGGAGAGATCAGAAAGAGGAATGTGAGGAATGAGCAGTATGTCAGAGGAGGAGAGCTAATTGATCTGGTGAAGTCAGTGTGAATTGCCCAGGGCCAAGATTTCAAAACAATTGTACTTGTCCTGCAAGTAAGTTCCCTTTCCTCTACCAGACTTTGTAGTCTTCAGCTCCAGATCTGAAAGCTGAAGGCTGCACATGGATGATGTAGCTGGCAGGTAGAGTATGTCTCCAAATCTGAGCAAGCTGATAAACAAAATCACCATGCAAAACACAAAGCAACTTCTCAGGGGCTTGCCTTTGAATCAAGAAGTTAATGATAAGTAGCCTCACCCACCTCCCCTCTGCTCCTTTGTCCTTAGTTTGTTTAATCTCTCTGTGCTGTCTATTGCAGGAGTGATTCGTGAGAGTTACCTGAAAGGTCATGATCAGCTGGTGCCAGTCACCCTGTTGGCCATTGCTGTTATTCTTGCTTTTGTCATGGGGGCTGTTTTCTCGGGAATCATAGTGTACTGCATCTGTGACCACCGCCGCAGAGACATGGCTGTTGTGCAGAGGAAGGAGAAGGAGCTGACACACTCTCGCCGCGGCTCCATGAGCAGTGTTTCCAAGCTCAGTGGCCTCTTTGGGGATGCTCAGTCCAAGGAGCCGAAGCCTGAAGCTATCCTCACGCCTCTGATGCGCAATGGCAAGATGGCTACCCCAGGCAGCACTGCCAAGATGCTAATCAAAGCTGACCAGCACCATCTGGACCTGGCTGCCCTGCCAACCCCTGAGTCCACCCCAACCTTGCAACAGAAGAGAAAGCCCAGCCGAGGCAGTAGGGAATGGGAGAGAAACCAGAACCTCATCAATGCCTGCACAAAAGATATTCCCTCAATGGCCTCACCAGTGATCCCAACTGACCTGCCGCTCAGGGCTTCTCCCAGCCACATCCCCAGTGTTGTGGTCCTGCCCATAGCCCAGCAAGGCTACCAGCATGAGTATGTTGACCAGCCAAAAGTGAGCGATGGGGCTCAGATATCTGTGGAGGACCAGAATGCCACCCTTGAGTACAAAACTATCAAGGACCACCTCAATAGCAAAAGCCCCAGCCACGGAGTTAACCTGGTGGAAAATCTCGACAGTATGCCGCCAAAAGTGCCCCAGCGGGAGGCGTCCCTGGGGCCCCCAGGTGCCTCACTGTCACAGAGCGGGCTGAGCAAGCGACTGGAGATGCACTCCTCTGCTTACAACATGGATTACAAGAGAAGCTACCCCACAAACTCACTCACAAGAAGTCATCAGGCATCAACTCTCAAAAGAAACAACACTAACTCCTCCAACTCGTCCCACCTGTCCCGCAACCAGAGCTTCAGCCGGGGTGACAACCCACCGCCAGCCCCACAGCGGGTGGACTCCATACAGGTCCACGCTGCTCAGGCACAGGCTGTGACTGTATCCCGGCAGCCAAGTCTCACTGCCTACAACTCATTGACCAGGTCAGGCTTGAAACGCACACCCTCGCTAAAGCCAGACGTACCTCCCAAACCTTCCTTTGCTCCGCTTTCCACGTCCGTGAAGCCCAACGATACATGTACATAATTGGAGGGGGAGGGGGAGCGGAGAAGGATGGCATTTAAGCAGAAGTTGCCCTTGAAAGCCAGTGTTCTGCAGCTGTTATCACTCGCTCCTCTGAGAAGATGGTTGTTGCAAGCTGAAGATGTGTTGGATTTCTGCTCTCTGGGAAAAGTGGAATATTTTTTTAAATCCGAGCCATATGACCCATGGTTGAAGTTTTGCAATTGCAGGATTCACCCCCACAACCTGCCAGTTCTTTGCTCAAAAGACTAACCCTCCATCAAAAACATTGAGCCAAAAGCACACAGGTGGAAATGACTGTGACATTTCACCCCCTGCCCCTGACTGCACAGTGCATTCCTGAACTGGGAAAGAATGCTCTGAAAAGCAAAACAAATGTAAAAAACACACAAATGTAAAAAAAAAAAAAAAAAAAAAAAAAGAGAAAGAAAAAAATCAATTGACAATGCTAACTCTGACTTAACAATGGCAGAAGTTTACCACTAGCAGGTACTGTGAAATGATGCCCCTCAGTGTTACAGCCATTTGGTCACAGCAGTTAAATGCCGGCTTGAGCAGACTATGTCATAGATTTCTGCTACCCTTCTCTTTTAATGAATAACATGTGACTGTTAACACAAGTAACTCCTCTTATTTATTATTCAACTTTTGTTTTTCCTAAGGAACTGACCTTCATTATCATCCCGTGAGCAGCTTTTCAGAGAAGTACCTTGAAAGTTGTACCTATTTAACGTGAAACCCATTAACTGGAGTAATTACCTTTTATTTTTTGAATAAATTCACTGAGTTAGATAAGTTGGAGATGGATTTCTGAACTTTGTGCCTGGACTGCCTGGTTAGCTGAAAAAAAAGGGGATATCTATTTAAGTCTCTCAGCTAATTAGCTGGCTGGGCCTCTGACCTAAGACAGCAACAAATACCACAAGTTCATAACTTCTAAAGCAGCTGCAAGAGAAATTAAAAGCTGCACATCTGTGCACCATTGCTATCAACATGGCTTTGTCAGTAGCTAATACTTTCTGTGAAGGCACCGGCTTGTGATGTGCCATCTCATTTCACCTTGCATGTGAGACGGCAAACAAAATCCTCAAACAGTGTGAACTAGCTAATAGGCCGGCTGTTACCATGCATAAATTATGGTCTTATCACACGGGTTTTTCGTGGGAAAATATCTGTGAATAGCCTGTTTTCTTCCACATGTAAATTTGTGCCTTACACCCTCAGTTGTGTATATTTGTGAGCTGTAGTATGTAAAAACCTTTTTCTTTTTCCCCTTTGAGTAATGCAAAATATTTATTGATCCTTCCTCCTCCAAGCCCCTTCAAAAACTGGAGTAAAGACATTGAAAGAAGAATGTGGTGGTTATTTTCATGACCCCGCATCCCTAAAGAAATTACGCTAGCACCATACCCTCCAAATTTGACTTTCTAGCTGTGCCAAGTCCTCTCTCAAAACCACCTGCAGGTGGTGATGCTCCCAAGGCACCCTGCTGGGGGTTCTGCCTTCCCCCACCTCCCGCTCCCCCTTTACAGCATGTCAACGTGGAGATCGTCCTCAGTGGCAGCAGGAAAATGACTAACACCCTTGTCCATGGAGCTGGTACATCCCCTGGCTGGGGACAGCACTGGTGAGAGGGGCCAAGCCCTGCAGAAAGCCCGGCCGCACATCCTGCAGCATGCAGGACACATGGAGCTAGGACAGGCAGGCAGGCTCCTGCTGTAGCTACCTGCTGCTCCAGAAGGATGCTGCATATACTTCTTTGGGGAAAAACATGGGTTTTTTTTTTTCCTTTGTTTCTTTTGTGTGACTGTGCATGTAGCTAGTGTGGGAGTGTGCGCGCGCACAGGTGTGTGCGTGTGTGCGTGCGCAGGTGTGTAAGTTCCTTTCCAGTCTTTCAGTTTATGCAAAAACGTAGCTGTGTTTTTAATCTGTTACAATAACTGTGTCAACATACTGTAGAAAAATGATGGGGATCGCTTCTAAGCTTTTTATATATATATATATATATATATATATCTACTGAACAGTATGTTTGAGTAAGGTGGTTGTTTCTGTTTCAATTTGTTTTTTTTTAAATTTTATACTTCCATTTGTTTTTCAGGGTTTTGGTTTTGTTTCCAATTTGAATGATTGAAAAGACAGATTTTTAAGTCTACTAGCTTATAGATGGTATATATAAGGTCTGGATGGTCTACACCAAAGTGTGTAACAAGGGTGCTTGCATGTTCTTTCATTTCATCATGGCTTCTTTTATGCAACAGTTTTGTTCACCCCTAGTGAACTATGCAGACTGGAGTAGATAGATCTGTATCCAAAGCAATGTTGTTGTTTTAATAAAAACAAACTGAAAACCCTTTGAAAACAGTAGGTAGCGAGGTAATTTTTTTTAAAGAACCAACTCAACACCTTTTTACCGAGCTCCAACCCCTGAAGCAGGGTTCCCTTGATACTATCCCTCAAAACATTCTCCCAAAACATAGAGATGGATAATCATGGCAACATCCTGTGCAGAGATCTGCCTTCACAATGTACACCACAGTTACCAGGCTGACCTTGAAATGTTCATTTTGTATTCAGTGGATCTTCTGTTTTCATCTTTTCCCAACCCCAGTTCCTTTCCACCCTGTTTCTAGGGGCTCATGAACCTGTGTGCCTTTGCTTTCCACCCTTGCTATACACTGGTAGATGCAACAAATTCAGACTCTCATTTGTTGTAAAGTTGTAAAATATTGTGATGTCACCAGTTTCCCTTCATTTCCACATCCCCATAACATACAATTCACAACTTAATGTCGGTTGTAAAAGAAAAAAAAGGCAGGAAAGGAAAAGAAAAAGGAGGAGAGATGGGAAGTAAAAGCTTGTGATTACATATGGTAATAAAACCAGACTGTTCTACCTTGTTTCTTGTTTCCTGGTTCTCTTGTTTCTAGACAACTTATCCTTTTCCTTTAAAAAACAAATAAATGCAGTGCTGATCCTTTAGATCAGGTTACAGTGAGGAAGAAATTTTTTTACTTTTTGCTTCTTACAGAAGACAGACCTTAGTTCAAGGTGCTGGTAAATAATTAAAAATTAAATCACACATTTGCTCTCCCTTTATTCATATTTTGCATTTTGCTTTTATAAGCTTGTTCATCATCAAATATTTATGACAGACTTAATAGTTTAAAAGAGCAAGACTGGGATTTATGAGGTCCATGAGGTCCACCAAAATAGATCATCATACAGATGTGACTTCATCTCCAGATTTTACATATTAATAACACAGTGCCCTGTATTTTCTTTTAGCAGGCATAAATCTGTTGTGCTTCAGAGGCCTGATTCAGAGGATGTTGTCTGACACTTATTCTGCAAGAAAATAGTAATGAAAAGATAATAACAAAGAGTGTAAAAGTAATGACTTCCTAGTCCCGAGAGTCATTAAAACATTACCCAAGTTTTACACCTTGATTTTGTGTAAATGGGATCACTTATGCTTAGCCATTAACTATGGTACAAAAAAACACTGGTTATGTCCATTACTAGGCTTAGTGGACTTGTTTCGTGAGAGGAGTAAGCATTGTGAAATGTGACCCCATATATACAAGGGATCTAATCCAGTAATTTACTCTTACACAGATCATATTTGGGCTTTTCTGCCCTGCCAGTACACTCTCTTCAGGACCTATTGCCTTTGTGATATGTGCCACATATGTGACACACAAATGCAGAGCATTGCAGACATCGTTTTTTAGTGTCTTGCCCACATACTTGCCTGTTTTTTTTCCCAGTGCTTGTCCTTTCAAGCTGGGCACACTGGCATGCAGATGTGTGTGGTGTGTACACAGGGAGGGTGTCTGCCAGGACTGGGACATGCTCCAAGCAATGCTGAGGGACTCTCCAGCCTGGGGACTGAGGACACTGCACTGTTACACAGTGCTCCACTCTGCTGCATTTGACCTGCATGCTCCCTGAGCTGCAGCAAATGGGAAAGCAAAAGCTCTCCAGGTGCTTAGGGACCTGTGTTGTTTTCAGTCCTGCAGCCAATCCTTTGTGAAATTCCTTTGTCTATAGTTGTTTGAAATGCTTTGTATAAGCAGCACCTACAGAGCTATTCAAAGAGTAATATACCTATATTTTAAAATTAATATAAATGTTCCTTCATAAGCAAAGACAAGCCTGGAGAGGAGGGCCCTAAATAATGCCCAGAAGTGGTGCTAGATGTCTCATTTTGCACAGCTCCTCCATCTCTTGCCAGTGAAAGGAAAGTCCATTTAAAACATAGACACGAAGGAGGGAGGGCAAGAAAGTGTCCTGATGCACAAGCTATCTGGGGTCTGTGACTGCTGTGCTCATCTGCCCAAAACCTGCTGCCAAAGGGAAGCAGGTACTTAGCCTCTTAAAGCACTATTCCCTTGCAATAATTCCCCAAAGGTGTACTTCAGGATGGCATGTGCAGATCCTCTGGCAGAGCTCTGCCTTGCCTTCTGCTGGGCAGGAAGGATCAGGAGAGGAACTGAAGGAAGCACATTGCCCTCGTGGGGTTTTGACCAGCCAAGCAGAGGGCAGGCACCCACATTCCTGCATTCCAGCATTCCCTGCCAAGGAATGGTGTCTCCACTGAGAACACACAGCGCTCCAGCCAGAAGAGGCAGTGACTCCGTGGTGGCTTTTGACAGGAGGACACTACTGAGCTACTCACTGTCTGTTTGAATCATGGGATCTGTCCCCTACAGCAGCTGTGGGTGCCACACTGCAGAAGCTCCCTGGGGCTGAACAGGAAAGAACAAACAAGAAAGCCAAGAGAAAGCAAGGATACTTTGAGCACTTTGCTCAAGTTTGTGTCATCCACCATATTAATGGTACTCATGTTGACCTCATTTACCATGTCATTGAGGATGCATGGAAGTTCCCTTCCAGTCAGCATTAATTTGCATACATATTTTTACACAAAATTGAACCTATCTGAAAGACTCAAAATAATAGGTCTCTGTAAGTAAATCCTGGTCCCCTGCCCAGTTCTTCCCTTCTCCAAGACATATATTTCAAACTACACAGGAGCGTTGTTTCAAAGATAGCTGCAAGTCCTGCCCTACTGTAGCTTCTACATCAGGGAATATTTTGCACCTGAAAGGTCCCCATGTGAAAAAAGATGAGGCAATCAGGTCAAGTATATGCAGTTCAGTGCACTTTGCTGCCAGCAGGATGGTCATACACATGGCTGGTTTGCATGGAAAGGATTGCCAGATTAAAGTAATGCATCAGCACCAACAGTAACACATGGTCCAGATGATGGGCAGACTGATTTCAGGGATGCAATTCTGATAATTCTTCTGCCACAGACTTAGCCTAATGTTCTCTTCCTGGATTAGGCGTGGATTTTTGCTCCCTAAATCTTGTTTATTAAGCTTGTTTATAAAGCTTGTTTATAAAGCTTGTTTAAAACAACGTGGAGGGCCTCATGTGGTAGTCTTATCCACCCACTGCACTGAGGCAGGATAAAGCAAATCTAACCCATTCTTGATGACTGATTGACTTACCCTTTCCTCTTAAACATATTTTATTCTGAGCAGTGGAAGTCACCCAAGGGATCAATATCAAGCATTTCAGAGTGTCTAAAGAAAATAGTAAGCACAGAAAGTGAGTTGGACTGTCTTAGTTAAGGCCAGTTTTCCATTTATCCAATTAAAGTTAATTTCCCAGAAGTATGGCACCTGCTCCAATGAACAAGTGTTAAAGAGACACATTATGTGTATAATATTCACATGCTTCTTGCTGATGTATGTTTCTGCTAATGAGCCTCTAAGTAGCTTTTCTATTACTTTTTTTCCTTTTTAAAAAATGGAAATACTTTTCAAAATAAGTTCTAAGTCCATCTCCACATGCCTTATGCAGAACAATGATGTGTTAGACATCTTTGTATGAATAGAAACAGGTAAATAGTCATATATCCCCTGACTGTAATTTAAACAGTGTAAGTCAGTAGGGAAAGGCTATAATTTGAGTCAGAGTAAGTGAGGTGAAAATTGCTAGGTGGCAGTACCATCTGCATCTTGTTTTAATTAGCCAAGTTTATTGCCAGAATATAAAACTTTCTGCTATTCAAGTCCCTGTCTTATTTCAGCCATCACTCCAAAGTCATTGCCACATATCTGGGTAAGCACAATTACTGATCAACAAAGGAGAATTATCCTCCCTACTGATCTCGCTAACAGTAACCGTGTCCAGGAGTAGGAACAAAAATACGACTAACCAAGATCATTGTCACATCTGCTTAGTGTTTCATGACAAACTCTGTTAAGGCTAACAGAACCACTGTTAATTCAATTAGATCACTGTTTTCCTTTGCTGGCCATGATGCATTTGGAAGACCAGCAACTGTATGCAGAGGGTGGCGGGCAATCCGCTGCAAGGAATAATAGCATCATAAATAATATATTAAGACGAAGACAAATCTAGCATGCTGCAGTCAGAGCACATCAGCCTTACATATGAATCCTGCAGTATCACAAGGAGGTGGGGGAGGGAAAATGCAGCTATGACAGCAAATTATTGCAACTGTAAATGACAGGGACTACAGGAGGGAGCAAAACTCTTTAGGTCAGCTCTTTAAGCAAAGTGCTGAGGAAGCACAGGACAGCCTACTGGCAGCCATGGAGGTCCTGTGAGTCCTCACATTAATCCTCCTTAAAATGAAATAGCAGATGTCGAGTGCTGGATTTAAAGGAAGATGATAAATAACAGAAGATAACTGGCAAAGACCTCAGTGGAAACCTGCCTCTTTCTCTGACCTGCAAGCCCTGCCCTAGTATTGAGGGCTTACAGCCTCTCTGCAGAGCAGGACTGGGATGGCTGCACTCTCCGGAGCATGCAGGCTGCCCCTCCTACACAGCAAACCCCCCAGCATCAGCTGAAACACTGCCCTGTTGTGGGGAAGCACCACGCACAGCCTGCAGAAGTGACAGGCACACGTAGCTTGGAGGGGGGCGGGGGGGGATGCGGTGCAGATGAGCGCTTTGTTCCAGCCTGCTGGGTCTGGGCTAGCAGGTGGCTAGCCCAGAGCACATGGGCACGGCCACACAGCAGCCCTCACCAGAGAGCAGGGGCCAGGGCTGTGGAAATAATGTCGAAGCCTCTTTGCTGTTCAAAGGAAATGCAACCAGAACACTTTGCTTCAGTGAACATGCCAGTAAAAAGGTGCTGATAAGAGTGTCCTAAAGCAACTTCTGCCTTTTGCGGGGGGGGGGGGGGTTCTTAATTTTTTTTTTTTTTTTAATATATCTATACAGCCTTGCTGCTAGAGAAATGCACTCCATGTCAAAAAAAAAAACCAAAAAACCTAGAATATTTTGTTTCTCTGGTTTCTGGACATTATTACATAATCTTATCAATTCTCAACAAATACAGTCTAAAGCATTCAGACTGCTGATAGAAATATTGCCTCTGATGGTGCAGCAAATTGCAGATTGAGCTTTTATTAAATGCTGCATAAATTTTCTGTGAAGCAGCCTTTTACGAGATATGGTGGTTCAAACAATTTTACAAAGAGCAGGAGACAAAGAGTTCTTTTTACACTAAAATGGTTTCCTAGGAAACGCTGCAAAATGTAACATGATATCTCTTTGTGGAAGTTCAAGGACTTGTGTGCGCTTGTGTTTCTCCTGACCCTCTTCCCCCCCCCCCCCCCCCACCCTTTTCTTGCTGTGGTGTATGGTATTTCTGGCCAATTTTACCTTTTGATGGTAGCACAAGAACAGAATAGGCCTGTACCACAGCAACTCAAAATCTGAAGGACATTTTCCTCTTTGATAATCAAATCTCTTCTCTAAACAGAAAAGAAAAATGTTGATAGAAACCAAGTCTTTTCATCTGTAGCACTGTGGTTTCACAATAAGGAAAAAACAAAGACTGAAAATGCCCAGAGCCAGATTTCAGGTTTCAGATAGTCCTCATGGCTAATCCAGTGTATTTTCTCATCTGTGTGGAGCCTGCAGTACACAACATAAACTTATGGGATTAAAGCAGACATCAACAGCCTGCAAAGCTTTCCAAAGCTATTGAGAGATCCGGACATGTGTCTGATCTTCCTTAATTAAAGGCTAATTAATCCACACATCTGAGACAAACACTTTGTTCTTCCCTATGTGTAAGCAGTGTGTCCCCAGAAATGCCAAGTTACTAACTGGGACAACACAGCTGTTTATCCAAACAAGAGATAACTCTCTGGATTTATGGGGCTGCATGCCCTTCCTTTCATTAGTTGTCCTACTCTCACAGGTACTAATAGTGATGTAGCATTAGGTGCACTTCCTGTATATGTTAAAGACTGTAGAAATGTTGATGTATAAAACACTTTGCTCCAGCCATAGCTATTCTCAAGACCTCAATATGCTGAAGTCCTTAGCTAAACAATACATGACCCTATGCAGTGCTGCTCTGTTTCTGTCACCCTCTCAGCTGCAGCCTGGGCACTCTGATCCATGGAATTCTGCTCACAGTTATGTCCAGTTACAAAAACATACTGGCCCAGGTGCAGGCACACACAAGGCAGCAGAGCCAGACATACAGGGCCAGAGCTTCGGCATGGCTCAAAGAAAAAGCACCACACTTCTTGCAGGATATTTTACAAGCAGTTGCTTTGCAATAGACCATCACTAAACAAATTTTTTTAGCAGGGCTCAGGATATGATTTAGGTCCTAGGACTCCTTTTGCCTAGTTTGGGGAAACGGCAAACACGTATTTCAGAAATAGTTGCACTGATTTTAAGCAGACTGTCATTCATATGTGCCAGGGGCAGCACTGGCTGTCCCTGTCAACCTCAGCCAGCAAACCTCCCTGAGTTAACCAGACTTCTTCTTTGGAAAGCACATGCCCAGTGCACTGTTCCCTACTGCTTCCTCCCCACTCCAGCTGCTCAATTTTACTACCTTGTTGCAGAGAATGGTCCTTTTTCCTCAAGTAGAATCTGAGACAGTGGCAAACTGGAGTGTGCCTGGTGATATATTTGTCTCTGGTCCTGGGAAAGGTCCCTGGAGAATTTCTGTTCTGCAGGTAGCTAACAAATGGGGGAAAACTCACAGAACAGAATCCAGAGAGTTTAGCTCGTGTTTATAAGCACAGAATTATCCAAGCAGCAGGTGAGCTAAGAGCTGACATTTACTGTTGGTGCAGAAATGTGAACTTTGGTGACCTACTGAATTCATCAGGTAGTGGAGAGAGCAGTATTCGGATACAGATGTGCACTCAGGAAGAGTTGGAGTGCATTACTTCTGGCAACACAGATGCTGACCCAGGGAAACACTTGACTTGAAACACATTTTCATCCAATGAGCTCACTGTTTTAAAAGTGGGACAGAATGACAGATTTTCTGGGCAGGGCCATAAGGGCCCCTCCTGAAGAAACCACATTGCCAACCACATTAAGAATGGTGCTGAGTTTCTTCCAAACTAACTCAGGCCAGACAGCCATTGGTACTCCACAGGAACAACTGTCCTCCAAGCCAGTAAATCTAAAGGAGTTACCTGACAGAGCTGAATAGGCATAAGGCTGAGCCATGCTTATGAAGGTAAATTGTAGTCTCAGAACCTGCTTCCACTCTTCTTGCTCATGTCCCACTGTTGTGGATGTATTGTTTGCTCCATGTGGCACCCAGAAGCTGTACTCATGGGTGTTTTGGAAACACCAAGGACAAAGGAATAGGGCTTGGCTTATGCAGCCTGTAACACTGTTTTGTTCATCCTCTGCTGTACTGGCTCTCTTGTACTAATAGGATTAAAATGCATTTAACTGAGATTTCATGTTTGAGATCAGCAGGTAATTAAGCCCACACTGATGCACTACAGTTACATAAACACTTTCTGAATAGAAATGCATCCCACTTACTTACTGTCCTAAACACTTTACTCAGAGTGCCCAGTTACTAAAGATTTAAATAATTCACATCTATATTTGAATAGCTCTCCTTTAATGTAACTTGTGTGTTTAAATATCTCCTAACTGTAGCACACCTGCATTTAGAGTTTAAAACCCTATGCAGACAAACATACATTGATGTAAGTAATATGAAATATTAGTCAGTGAAGGGAATCTGCTTTTCAGGAAGGAGCTTTCTGAAATGGAGGGGTCTTAAGATGAACAGGTTGCAGTTTTGGTTCTATTCCCAGCGTAACCAGCTCAACATAGAGATTGTTTAAATAGTCCAGTCTCACCCATAATTACAGCTGGTACTATACTGATATTACTTGATAAACAGAATATTAAGTTAATTAGGCTGACTGACAGAAAACTAAATAGTCTCCAGAGTATTTGCTTTTAAGTGCACATGCCATTTTGTATAACATATGCAACTCAACAGTAGTTTTTTGTTCATCTTAATTTTTTAATGAAAATACAAAAAACAAGTCTACCTGAAGATTGAACTACTAGCTCTAATGCTGGAAATTACTTTACTTAGAATTGGTCTAAAAGCAATAACAACTATTTTTCCATCTTTGGATTCTGTCATGCAAGAGAAAGGACAAACTCACCCCCAACCTAGATGGAGATGTATATGGCCTTTCCCCATTGCTTTAATGATAGAAGTGAGAAGCTGTCCTATTACTTCAGATCATCAAGCCAGTTCTTTAGATGGATTTGGCATGTCTGTGTGACTTCCACCACATGAGAAGGGGAACACCTGAGAGTCACTGCCATTCCTGTGGCTGGCACTGCAGGAAGGGGTATGGCTTACAAGCAACAGCCTCTGGCAAGGATGCTTCCAGCTCTCTGTGGGGTTGCACAAAAGTGGTCTTTGCTCCCTTCCAGCCCAGAAGTCTGCCTGCATGCATAGATCTTTCAACCTGATTTGGACAACACAGGAAGCTCCAGGTATTTCAACAAGGTTTGATTCAGGCTGTTCCTTTTTAAATCCCTCTTTTCTATATCCTTTCCCTCTTATCTTGCTACCTGCCCTACTGGGACTATTTTGATGCAGAAGTATAGACTGGATGACACATTTTGTGAGCAGGCAAAGTGAGGACTGAAGCTGTTTTGTCTCAGGCTACCTGCAAACCAGCAGCAGGGGCAACAGCAGTCACAAGGTCCCAGGCCACTGTCACATACAATCTCCTCTGAATTGCCCAGGGTAACTGGCAGGTTTGAGGAAAGGCACAATTCCATAAGCCTGGAGAGTCTGGTAGCAGAAACAGAGAATCAAAGGAAAGGGGGTTTGAATGGAAAAGAATTCTCTTTGGTGAAGAAATGGATATTCCTGTTTCAAGTAAAAAGAACCAGGAACAAAACTGAACTTTCCCATAGCATGGAAGAAGAATAAGAAGAGGAGCTTCTGGTGTGAGAGAAGGAAGAAAAGCAGACTGCTGTCCCAGGGGGTGAAGTCCACAGCTCATCTGTTTCCAGGGAGGGGTTCACAGAGTCCCCCTGTGCTGGTTATGTCTTGAAGACACCTGATGGGAGGGCACACTAGGATGTTTTCCTCCCTGAGAACTTCCTCTGTGAATTGATGGGACCAACTGGAGGTTGGTTTAGTTGTTGACAGCCTGAGAAACCAATTGGAGAAGTCAGTTCGCTCCGTGAATCACATTTGAAGCAAGTAAACCTCAAGAAATCTCTCTCATTTCCATCCTCTCCCAAGGTAACACCGACCCGGCCCGGGCCCCTCTCATGTGGGGCCAGGCAGGGCTGGGCTCGGGAGCTGCCGGGCCCCGTTTCCAACCAGGAGCCCCGATAACCAAAAGAAGCCGAGCCCATTGCTGAGATCCTCGCCCTTTTCCCGCTGTGTCCGCGGCTCGGGGGGCCCTGCCCTGCCCTGCCCCGGCTCGGAGCAGCCCTGGGGTGGCCGAGCCCGCCCGGCCGCCCTCACGGGCTGGGGGGAGGCAGCCGGGCCCGGTTCGGGAGAGCCCCCAGGGCTTTGTGTGCTGGGCAGGGCAGAGGGAGAACCCCCGGGCTGCGGCTGGAGCTGGGGGCGGGCAGCGCCGGGGGAAAGCCATGGACACACGGCCTTGGCACCCATTTCTCCTCTGCGTGCACTTTGCAGTTCTCGTCCTGCCCCTCCAGCGTGGCCTGGGCACCCTGAGATCCTGACACAGCTCCGGCATGGCCTGGCACAGCCCCTGCAACTTCTGGGTGAGATTTTAACTTTTTTACCAATGCTCAGATGAGACTTACAGACTTTCCATCCTTCCTTGGGTCAGAGCAAGAGCAGAAAGGATACACCAAAGTCAATGAAGCAAAAGCTAAGTTTTTAGATGGAAGGAGAATGAGGAGAGGCTATGAAGGTTGGCTGAAATACGTTTTTGTAAGTTATAGAAGTGAACTGTACTACACTAAAAAATTTCTTTAAACCATGGAAAAAGACATGGGGGGGGTGGGGTGAGGTATGAAGTGTTTGGAAGATCCTTTGCCCTGAGACAAAAAGGGGGATCTCTGTTCCTGGGAATGAAATATGAACAGAGAGAAGAGAGCTAAAGAGAACTTTTGCCTTTAAGTAGCTCACCTTTAAAAGTAATACCCCATGACTTTAACATGGCCCACAAGCACAGCTCTGGGAAGGCTGTGAAGGTGGGAGGAGTTTCATGATTGCAGATTCCCGGGCCACTGCTGTTTGTGAAAAAAAATGAAGTCAGGAGAGAACTGGTTATTTCCTCTCTTGAAAAAGATCCCTATAACCGAACAAAAAGGAAACTCCTCTCCCTAAAGTGAACTGAAAAACAGTTATTTAAGTAAGGAATTGACTGAAGTCTCTGTATGTTGTTAATGTGTGAAAAAGGGAAGGAGGCAGTAGTCTAAAGATCTGTTCTGAATTTATTATTTTTTTTGTGTTGTTAATAAAATTTTTCTTTATACCCTTTTAAGTTTTAGGCCTGCTTTGCTTTTGCTCCTAATTCTATTTCACAACCAAAAGTAAATATCTTAAAATTGGCAAACCCAAACCGTGAGATGCCCTAATGCCTTCTCTAATGAGGTGTGTTTTCACCTGCAGCTACAGGCTGGGCACAGGCTGAACCACCACTTTACACCAGCCCTACTTGCCCCGCAGCTCCTGCCCTGCCCTTGGCACTGCCTGGATGCTCACAGGACATCCTGCTGCCAAGTCACAGGCAGGCAAGTGGGATGCTCCAGTATCAAGCAACTTCTACTATCAGAAACCTTTCTGTGGCAAATTGATCATAAAACTCCAACTTTACTAATTGATTAATAGATAGATATAAATACATGCAAAAATATAGATGTATATATTCACGTAGTTTACAAATATGATAGATAAGATACATTAAAGTTATATTAAATATATTTTATGTCTATTAAAAAGAATATTCTTGAGATTATGTGCCAAATTAACTGCTAATATTTAGTTCTTGGTACAGTAACTTGTAACTTGTTCAAAGCAGTGGGGGCTTTCAAAGCTACCCCAGTACACTGCATCCTGGCTGTGGTAGATGCAAGGAGGGAATTCCCTACCCAAGAAGAAGCACCGCTGCTGAGGTGAGGCACAGCAAGGTGCCCAGTAGTCTCAGAGACCTCACATGTCCCTCAGAAATGGAAATGTGAAGGGCGCAGTCGCGAGGGGAAGCAATTTCAGGGGTTGGAGGACTTGACTCTTCAATGAGCATGGTAGGAATAGATGGTGTTAGAAAATCTGCTACCTTCCCAAAAAAAAATAATCTTATGAGGTTAAATTTAAGTAATTTAAGAGAGAAGGCATGGTTTCACTTATGCAGCTAACTAAAGGTTACGTCACTTAAAGGAAAAATAAGAGTGTAATATTTAGAGCAATAAAAATGATGACTGATTTGTTTCCAAATTTTGCCAAAGACAAACATTCCACAGAGCCAGAAAAGATTTTTCCCCTACTCCTCTGGGGAATGAGAACTGCAGGCAGCCAGCTGCCTCCTGCCCAGGGTGCTGATGCTGACCAGAAGCAATTAAACACTCGATTGTAATTGGGCCTTGGTGAAGATACATCTCTAATCATTCACCACCTGTACTGCGACTGTCAAAGCAGCTCGATGTTCTTCACTTAGCCTTCCTCTTCATTTATTTGTGGAGGGTTTGTATGTGTTTATTTTTATTGTAAGTGGAAGCTGGTGCCAGGGCTACTACTTAAAGCTTTTTCAGCTGCTTTCCCTTTCCCAGGTCTGTTCTGTTCTCCTGACTAGAGAGAGGAGGGAAGGTCCAGCAGAATGGGACGCTGAAGTCGACAGCACAACTGGCATGATGCACATGGCGATGCCCTTGTTTTCCTGCTCTTTTTTCCTGTCATGTGAGCTGCTCTGCCTAGGGGAGGAGGGTGTTTACCATCCCAGACCAGCAGCTCTGCCAAGGAGGCCTGGAAAGTCTTCAATCCCAGCAACTTGGACTTGAACCACATCCTTTTCCTCCTTCCTCTTTTCTCAGGATGTTTTCAGTCCCTTCTGTGACTGTGCCTGCACCAGAGAGGAAGCACTGGAGAGCTGAAATATCCTCCAACACAGGTTAGCCAAACTCTTCTGAGCAGCAGCATGGACTGGCCGAGATAAACTCAGGCCACATAATGAAGTTTTAATTTTTTTAACATGTATCTGTGCATGTTACAGAAACCAGATGTATTGACAGGCTGACAGGACACCTGGAGAAGGAAGGCATCTGCAGATGCCATCCCATCCAACTACCTTGCTCAGACAGTGTCAGCTACAGCCGGCTGCCCAGGACCACATCCACTTGTGTTTCAAGTATTTCCATGGGTGGAGACACCACCGACTCTTTTCAGCGAACTATTCCAGAATTAGATTGCCTACACAGTAAAAAATACTTTTTCTTCTCTTTAAGATGAATTTCCTGTATTTCAGTGTGTGCTTGTCCTGTCACTGCATACCATTGAAAAGAGTCTCGCTCCCTACCATCAGGTATTAGTATATTTTTATGTGGTTTTTTCAATACCCTATGTGTTTAAAGGAAAAATGAAGCAGACTTCTGTAACTGAAGCAAAAATTGAGCCAAATAACACATAAAGCAAGGGAGGCAAACTGCCAGGAAATCAAAAGTGGAATGCAAAGCAACATGGCAAAATACACAGTAAGCTTGTCAGTCTGCATGTAAGTGCATCAAGGTTTGTTATCAGATGCTACAAAACTTACTTGGATCACGTATTTGCACGTGTCCTAAAGTGTATGTTTCTGCCAGTGTGAAAGGGGCTTTCACTGGCCTAACACCATCTTAATCCCCCACTACCTTCCAAAATCTTGCACTGCTGCAAAGCACATCTGAAACTTCAAAATGGGAAGGTGTTAGAGGCTTTCAGATGGGTCAGAGAGGAGCTGCCTCACCGTGGCTGCCTCCTGCTCATGGCACTTCCACAGCAGCATCAGTTCAAAACACCCACCTGGCTAAGACCACTGTGCTCCTGCTGGACAGAGCCTGCTGACACATAAACAGCAGCAAATAGCCTCTTGCAGTGGAAAATATTGGACAGCCCTAAGCACAAGTGCACATCTACCCACATCCTACCATGCCATTAACTCAGGTAATGTTACTGCAATTAAAACCCATGCATTTTTTGAGAAACCACAGTTAACCCAACTGTTTAGAATAACATATCAGAATAACATCTATGTGGCAAGTTCTGGTGAATGACAATGTCTTTAATGGTAGGTACTTTATGTAGCATTCTATGTTGAAAGGCTTTGTACATTAAGGAATTTTCCTTCTGAATAGTTCCATTTAATTTTTCAGTTTTCATTTAATTCAGTGTGAAGTAATAGTACACACAAGCCAGAATTAGGTGCTTTTATTATCCTCTGGGTAAAGGATTACGGTAAAATAATCACAAAATCTCACTGAATGCCATTTAGAATTTTTTGGACCTTTTTTGAACCCACCTTCGAAGCTACATCCGCCACACTACCACTTGATGAACTTCTGGGGTATTTACCATCAGTTAAAGGACGTTTCTGTAGAATATAGCAACATCAAGTGTGGCCAGCCCTTCTGGGTGGGGGACACTGCTGGACAGTACCATGCTCTGAGTCTCAAATTTCTCTCAGTGGTTCTTTATGCTTTATTAAAGCCTAAACTGTATAAGTTGGAAGGGCTTCTGGAAATTTTAGCTGCAAAACCTCATACACTTACCTCTCATAATCTGTCTGAGTATACTTTGGATGATGGAGAGAAATAATGTAATCTGTAAAACAAAATGAAACTTCAGGGGGGACTGAGGTTATGGTGGCTCTGATTTTTGTGGTCATCCATTACTTGTGTTAGATTTCGGGGAGAATGTCTTTACAGACAATTTCTTATTTATTGATAACATATAAAAGAAAAATATTTGCAGGTGAGCCTAATCACAGAAGCTTTGGGTTTCTGCTTTATACAGTGGTAAAACCCCTTCAGCTGACAAGGTGCTGAGCAGGTGGACAAATATCTACCATGTGTGAATAATAAATACCAGTCAAGCAGGTATTTTTTTTAAAGTATAAAATTATTCTGCCTAAAGCTTTCTATTTCTTCAAAAGTTTTCAAGGAAGAGATAGAAACTAAGATTTTTACTTTTATATCCCACTTTATCACAGATTCTTTTTTTGGTTATAGATGAAACAATTCTTTTAGGAATGTAGTTTCTGGCTCTTTATGAACATGCAAAATGGTTTTATTATAATAAGATATTATTCTGTTTGTATTATCTATTGACACCTCTGAAATCTTTTAAGAGCCGTGGATGAAAGGTGCTGTGCAAGTGCCAAGGTCATCATAAATTATTAAATATTTCTTCAAAACTTGCTTGCTCAGTTTGCATTTTATCTGCTGATGCCAGATTTCAGAATGAGCTATACAAAAGGCCTTTATGAAACCTAGCTGTCCTCAGCATCCTGCCTGCGCAGGATTGGGCAAAATCAGAATATATGCTATTTTCTGCAAGAAATTGCACACTTCCAGGGCAACCTGACACACAGGAGAGGGAGAGGGAGATTATTTGCAATTATTCCATTTGAGTCTGTGTCTCTCCCTGCAAGGCAGGGCTCCTGAGGCAGAGAGGTTAAGAGCCAGCATCAGCCATGCACAGCCCTGCCACTCTGAACAGCTGTACCTGGGTAACACAAATTATGCTACTGGGCATTTAAGATCTATATGAATAAGCTGTTGATCCAAGATCTAAAAGCTATTCAAACTAATTCGATTTCATCACCCAGCTCTGACACCTCTGGTGCTTGCTGCAGACCATTTTAATGGGAAGTGATACGTAAGTGCAAACACCTGGAAGGCAGACAGCAGGGGGATTTTTCTGATACAACAGTCATCACCATGGTTGTTAACAGCAGTGGCATTTATGTGATCCTAATTATGCTTCAAGTATAAGACAGACAAGGAGGGCTCACACTGCTCCTCCTGTGCTGCGCTCACACGGTCTGCAGGCTCCCAGTGCAGACCATTGTGACTTTCAGCAGACCCACTACAACCACTTGCCATATTTCTATTCACATGTCTTTCTGAGAGTCTTAAGAGCATGGAGAGAAGTCTTAAGGCCTTGAGTCCAAGTTGTGGTTTATGCTAAGGCTCCTACCTTTAAGGTTCTTCCAACCCAGGTCATTCTATCATTCAGTGATTTTCAAGCACCAGTAAATTCTAGACACATATGTTTTGGTTCCAAAACGATATTACATTAATTGTGCATGAAGACTAATTACAAACTGGATCTCTCGTAGATCCTAATGCATGTTTAATAATGAGGCTAGATCCAGCAGGGTTCTCACAGGGCTGAATCTTGGGCCAACCTTGTTTAATATATTTTCCATCAATATTCCAAAAGATGATATAAAATCTTCAATAAAATGCCTGAAGATGTGGTACTGGTCACCCAGCACTGAATAGTGAGCAGCACAGGCTTGTGGCTTCCAAATGAATTGACCTGAATGCCACATCCCAGCAATTTTTTGCGTTTGTGGGGACCTACCAGCCTAATTGGCTAATTTAGGTGGGATGCAGGGAAAGGTTGGCTCCCACATGCCATACGGGCTCTGTCTGCACCACACCTTGAGGGGAGATAGTGAGAGCCACATGTCTCTGTAAAAAAACATAGAGGTGGTGGTCATGGTCAGTACATGCAGAAGAGGAAGTGGGGTGGTTTTTGACCTTGTTGAAAGGTGTAATCCAGCTATCAGGGATGTCACAGCAGTGTCCCAGCACCCCTGCACCAAGCAAAGCCTGGGCTGCATGCTATTTAGCTGCTGGGATGCAGCCTTAGGGATGTGAGGTTGCTCAGCCTCCCTATCACCTTCCTTCATCTGAAGGATGAGCAGGGAGGCCACCAGACAACTTAATAGTTTGTGATTTACCAGGGGCCACGCTGAGATCACCTAATGATCAAGAATTAAAATGTGCAGGGCTCTGTTGAGATGCTGTAGCTTATATCAAAGCTGCACCCACCAAGGTCAGAAATCCAAGGAGATGGAAGGCAAAACAGAGATAAATTTAGTTCAATGCTATTCCATTAGCAGCCAAGTCAAAACCTGCACCTTCTTTCCCTGCCACCAGCATTGCCCCCAAGCTGAGTCTTTGCAGGTGTGGCACTGAGCAGAAAAACAGCTTTTAATGAAGTTTATGCAATCAAGTTGTGTTTTTTAAATACAGTGGTAGTTTTCAGCAACTTGTAAAGCAATTCTTCATAATTACCTTTGTCATTGAAAGGCTTGTTGTTGATATTTTATTATTTTATATAATAATAAAAAAACTTTACATTTGAAGCTTTTTCAACCACACAGGCTAATTGTGTCAGCTCATGTCAAACAAAACAAGGCTCAGCCTTCTTGTTTGGACAGGAGGGCTCCTCAAAAATCAGAAATCTGCAGCTCCAGTCCTCAGCTGTGGCAGCAGTGTCTTCCAAAAGGGCTGGGAGTAGACCAGGCAATTTCAGACCCAAAGGAATCATGTTATTAATGTTCCCAAAATATGCAGCTGAAAAAACAAATAAAAGGGGAAAAAATCACCCTTTAAAAGGTTTTTTTGACAGGACTGATTAACAGGTCTTCCTTGGACTTGTTTCATCACATGAAAACAAGGCATTAGTGGCACACTAATGCAAAAACCATTTTGCCTTGCCTGCATCACACAGAAAAATTGTTTCCTCCACAGTAAACCATGTCAAGAGGATCCCAGAGTAGGACAGACATGCCCTTCTAAAACAACAAACATTTTGTGGGGTGGACAAGCACTGATATATGTCAGAACAGTAAGCAAAAGTGGTCTTGACTTTATCTTGTAATAGGAATGAGTACAAAGAGTGATCATGGTCAAAAGAATAAATACTGCAGATCTCTCAGCAGGAATTTTCCTCATGACAAATTGCTTTCTTTTGAAATTTATTGTGTGTCTCAAATAAACCAGTTATCAGAACAGAAGTAATATTCCTACTTGTTCTCAAATCAACAGTATTTTCATTTATCATTAACATCTTGTAGGTACGCAAAAAAAACCCAAACAAAACAAACTTGACTGTGGGCCTTTTCCCTTTTATTTTTCAGAGGTAAAACCCATAAATATCTAAAATGTACTTTGATTCCTTTTCCAGGCTCGCTGAAAACATTACAATTTGTGTCAATTTTTATACCATTTTCTCACATTAAAGGACTTTGTTTGCTTATGTATTTTTGAATGATTGTGTTCATGCTGTGCTGGCTGTGGCTGGGGTAGAGGTAATTTTCTTCACAAGTGGCTGATGTGGTCCCATGCTTTGGATTTGTGCTGAACATAGGGTTGATAACACAGAGATGTTTTTGTTACTGCTGAGCAGGGCCTACAAAGAGCCAAGGCCTTTTCTGCTTTTGTATTTCCATGGTGAGGGAGCTGTGTGTGCCTAGGAGGAGACACAGCTGGGACAGGTGGCCCCAGCTGACCAAAGGGATATTCCAGACGCTCTGACTTCCTGCTCTGTACATAGAGAACAGGGGTAGAAGGAGGAAGAGGGAGAATATTTGAAGTGATGATGTTTGTCTTCCTATGCCACTGTTACTCTGATGGAGCACTGCTGTCCTGGAGATGGCTCAACACTCCCCTGCCCTTTGGGAAGCACTCAGTTAATTCCTCGTTTTGCTTTGTCTTTGTGCACAGCTTTTGCTTTCCCAATTAAACTGTTCTTATCTCAACCCACAGGTTTTCTAAGCTTTTAGCCTTCTGATTCTCTTCCTGATCCTGATGGTGGGGGAGTGAATGAGCACTGTGTGGGGCTTGGCTGCTGGCTGGGGTTAAACCTCAGCACATGTTATAGGAAGATTAAGCATCACCAAACAATTATCATATTACTACTTAACATGTAAATTGCAGTAGGGCATGAAGGACCTTGTAACACAAATCTCGGCCCTTACGAAATGTGAAGCATGCAACCCACAGATGATTCCTAGCACATGTACCCTAGAGAATGCCCCAGGGAAGTGCAGGCTACCCAGGCAGAGGAGGATGGGGCCCTAGCAGTCTTCTAGCTGGTTCCAGTTTTTTTCTTTCCATGCCTTTGCACACTGGGAGTGAATACCTATAATCTGATTATTTCAGGGACAGATATGAGGGACATAAGGCACTATGGCTTTTTGCCCTGAACCAGCCTGCAGACACAGCCTTGAATTTAGACAGAGTGCTATACACTGGTGCAAGGCAATTCAAGCACAGAAGGACTAACTTGCAAACAATAATCCCTCTTTATCAGTATGTCTAAAACTGAGGAGAAAAATCCAAGGTTTGGGGTTTAGGCTATTTTGGGGAAGGAACACAAAAACCAAGTCATGAATACGTCTGGTTTTGCCTGCTCTCTCAGTAAAGGAGGAATATGGGTAGGGATAGCTGGTAACAGCCAAGCTCCACTTAAAATGTCAGCAGGTCACACTCACACAATTCTTTATGGAGAGGGCAAGGTCTTATACTAGCTGTAAATAGGGGGAGCAGTGTGTGGGAAGCAATTCAATAGACAGGTAAGGACCCGAAAGGTCATGTAATAGGGTTCAATGTCTGTTTAACCATGAGCAGCTCTAAAGCATGAGGCAGGTGAGGCACAGCTCTCTGCATCAAATCCCTCTGCATGGGCTAAATCACTGGAAAAACAAAGCCCCCCTCACAGCAGCTGTGTTGTTAGTGGCTGCATCACTGCACTGCCTCCCACCACCCAACTCGCATCCCCTCATCTCCATCCCACAGGCCCAGGGGAGGCAGCGAGCAGGCACAGGTAGCTGCGAGCAGACCGATAAGAAAATCTGGGGATTTACTTGGTTCTTGTAACCAGATCTCTGGTCCCCGGAGGGTCTGAATGCATTTCACTGTGTGCGTTTTTCCAACTGCCCGGACAGGTCTGGAGCCTGGGATCTCCTTGCAGGAGGGAAAGAGTTTATTTGGCTGCTCACCAAGAGCACTGAGGGGATGCAGAATTCAGGGGGCTGCAGAGCAGCTGGGCTCATGGAGAGACTCATGGAGTAAGGAGGAAGAGCAAAGCAGAAGATGGCCAGGAAGAGGATGTCTAAACACACGTGGTGGCAGTGCTCAAAGCCCTGTGGCATCAGCAGTGGCTCCTACAAAGTGCCAGGATACCTTCCTGACCTTGAGAACCCAAGAACAGGGCACAGATCAAGAGAAAACGAGTGTGCCTAAGTCCCACCAGACTATCTCATCTGCCCTGCTGGCTGGGAAGTTACAAGGCATTTTTCATCCATTCAGAGGAATTATTTAAAGCGTAAAATATCTGAGGGACTCCAGGTTCTCTTTTGGGAAAATAGAAAGCAGTTGTCTAAGCTTATTTCAGAGAAAATAATACATCTCCTGCACAGTAAAATGTGAATGCAGAAGGTTTTAACCTATAAAAGCACATAAACCACACAAAAAAGAGCACAACAAGATCTAAGATTGCTCATTTACTTAGAAGTAGAAAGACATGACAGCAAAAACCTAGGGGATGGACAGCATTAAAAAGGCACATTTTAAACAATGTTTAACCTAGTCCTGAAATATTTCATCCCACATTCAGCTAAAAGTCCAAGAAAGAAAAAAGTACTAATCCTTTGAAAACTTGTATGAAACAACCCTACTTGTATTCACAAATATCCCGAATTAGCTCTTTATTAAATAGAGAGAGTCTTTCCTGTTAGACCAATATTATGCATCGGAGAGGAATTATCCACCCTTTTGTTTTATAAAACAGGCTATTTGCCAAATACTGTTCCATTTAACAGGCTTAATTTTATTTTGTCATATGATTTTATTTGTCCTTAAAATTGGTTCAAATAAGCCTTAGGTAACCTAGATATTTTTTAAAAATAGAATAGTCATTATTTGAACTGTAGAAATTACTTTCTTTGGTCTCTTGCAGTTCTATATGTGGTTCAGGACTCACATGCATGATTTATATGCATGCACAGTTACTCCTAACACTGGTTTGAGTGCTCCCCATCTTTGCAACTTGAGCTGCTGCAGTCAGTCACCTGAAAAGCTGTTAGAAACCAGAGCAAAGAGGCCAGGTCGAGCAATGTCCTTTTGCAGACCACTCCCAGCAATGAGACTGCATCTTGGAGGAAGGAGAGACTTAGCAGGGGAAGGTATTCTGCCCTACATTACACCATTTTTATATCCTGTTCTGCACTGAAGTCTCTTCTGCTCCTTCCCATGGATGGATGGTGGTGTGGGTTGACTGCTTGCAACCTGACTGCAGTCCACCACCCAGGCAGTTTTGAACCTCTATAGCCTAAAGGGGAAATCCTAGTAACTGGTTAAATCCTGTAGCACAAGTTCCTTTATGAAGATTAAATACATTTACCTGCCTGATTGACTCCCCATCTCTTTTCAAATCTGAGCTGAAAACACATGTTCTCACTTATCCAGATATCATGTACTGATGTGCTTTACAACTGCACTGTTGGACCTTACAGAAATCTGTAACTGTAGTTTGCACAGAAGATTATACATAAAATAAATTAGAAATATATAAGTCATCCTAGGGGACTATATTAAATATGAGCATAAAATATGCTCATAAAAATAAAAGAAAATATGCTCATAAAAACTACATAAAATATAGTCCCAAACATACTAAACTGCCAACTCTGCTGGGGTATCCTTGTCAGGAGCAACATCTTGGGTTTCTGGAGTATATGTGGGTTTGGTGAGCACGTCACAGGGGTGCAGAAGGCTGGGCCCAGGCTTGAGAGGTAACACCAGCTATGACCTGTCTGCAGGTAGAAGGATTATCTTTTGGTTTTTCCACCAGAACGACCCTGCTGGGACCATACTGTCCATCTATCCATATGCAGGACTGACCACAGCTGAGCATGAACAATGCACTATACAGTTGAAGAGCAGCTGAATTAGACCCTCAGTAAACACAGGAGGTGAAATATTATTAGGAAGAAAGGTGGTTTTTAATCAAAGAAAAAGGTGGAGTGGCTAAATATTCAGCTACTCTGCTTCCCTTACGGTTATACTTCATGGATATTCCAGTCTTATTCAGGAGCTAATGGAGCATTCTCCAGTAATTCAGGAGCTACTCTATGAAACTTCTACAAGCAATTATTATATGCCAGAAACAATATCTTCACAATTCAGCCTACACAAGTTCAACTATATCTAACTCTCTGATACCCAGCAACAGCTTCCAATAGCCTAACATTAGATAATTAAAGGGTTTCTCTCCTTGTGATACCCAAGTCACTTCAAGGTCCTTTGAACAGACTGACTCATAACAACAGCTTTTGAGTCAGGGAGATGCTGCCCCATTACAGGGCCAGGGGACAGAGCCAGGAAGAAACTGAAAGGCAGGGTGGTGGAGGGGGAGCTGGAGGCAGGATGCAGCCAAAACTTGCCACTGTCTTTTCCAACTGATGACAAAATCTGCTGAGCTCTCACAGGCTGGTGGAGCTCAGCAGGATGTGCTGCCCTGAGTGTGCATTAGCTAATTCAGACAGCGAAATTTGGCACACCCCTGCTGCCCTCAGCAGCACTCCGTCAGCCTACACCCACTAAGCCTCTTGGACCTGAGTCTAAAAAGTATATATTTCATCCACCTTTGATAGTTCTGGTAACAAAATACTATAAAGTGCATTACTGGAGCCAAATCTGCCCCAGCAGGACACTGGAGTGGAAAACCTAAGATTTCTTTCTGTCTCTCTGATAGCTACTCTCACTCACAAACACAGTAACATACCAGCAAATGGGGTTTTTTTGCATACCTATGCATTTCTCTGAAGGACAGAAACATTCTGCAATTCATTTCTATTGCTACTATTCATTATGCTGCTCAATTACATTAAGTGCTCTAATTACTTGTTTACAAAGTGTTAGTAACGCTGTACTTTTTACCTGACCTATATACTAAGCCTGGAGGCAACAAAAACTTTTCTGCATTCATCTCTTGCTGGAAGCAGCTTTCAATAGCCCTTTGTTTCCCACAAAGCCTCAGGTCGGCAAAGTTTTAGAGGGAAGCATGGCTTTCAGCTGACAGTGAGCCCAGAGCCTGGGAGGCCGGCTGCTTTCCTGACTGCTTTAGCTGTGGTCTGTGCATTTCTGCCAGTGAAGACAGGAAACCCTGACCTGTGCTCCCATGCATAGACTGGGGAATATGACCTCCCCAAGGCACCCATAGAGGAACAGGCTGTGAGGGATCCTGTGTGCCAGGGCCACCTCTGGTACCTGCCTGCCTGATGACACCAACACTGGGGCACTGGAGACCCCCAACCCTGTGAGCTGGCAGCTGGCCCCACAGCCTCACCTGTACTCCTCCGTGGTTCTGTGTTCCTTCATTCCCTGTGTGGTTTACAGAATCACAGAACAGGTACAGTTGGAAGGGACCACAGAGCCTAATCCAACCTGCCTGCTCAAGCTGGGTCATCCCAGAGAACATGGCACAGGATTGTGTCTGGACAGTTCTTAAGTACATCCAGTGAGGGAAATTCCACAGCCTCTCCAGGCAATGTGTTCCAATGTGGGGTCACTTGCACAATAAATTCTTCCTCATACTCAGGTGGAACTTTGTCTGCATGAGTTCCTGCCCCTTGTCTCTTGTCGTGCTGCTGGGCACCATCAAGCAGAGCCTGGTCCATCATCATGGCACCCTCCTGCAGATACCTTGGACACTGATGAGGCACCCTCTCAGTTTTCACATCTTGAGCCTGAACAAGCTCAACTCCCTTAGTACTTCCTGGTGAGAGATACTCTCTAGAGCCTTGACCAACATAGCAGCTCTCTGCTGGACCTGTTCCAGGATCTCCACGTCTCTCTTGGCACCAACTAAGCATTTCTTGCCTGCCCAAGAATATAAAGTATAAACAGCCTCTTTACCACAACTTGGTTTGGATTCAAGGTCATCTTGTCTCCAGCTGGAATTTTCTTCTCTGGCTAAGGAAGCAATTTGTCCAAATTATTTTTCATGTTTTCTAGTCTACTGTACTACTCCCACTGTCCTCTTGGCTTTAATCAAGTAAGATACCCTCTTTTTGAGATGCAGTGTCCAATAATGGACCAAATAATTTCAGGAACTTTTTTTCTTTGTGAAGCAGAAAATGTATATCGTGTCTCCTTGCCACCTTACAGTCCCATTCATGTGCTGTAGACAGGTGGGCTGCCACTTAATACTGTGTCTGTGCACTGCTTTCTATTTCTATTTAAATCTATTATTTCACCCACCTTAGATTCACTCCAATTGAGTTATATCCTATTTTTTTTCAGTCCATATCTCTACTGTCAACATTATGTTGAATGTTAATTCAGACTTTCAACCTCCTTGCAGCAGCGCTGATAAGCCTGATCCCTACCAATAGTCAGGTAATCAGTGAATTACTGAATAATCCCTGTGCTCAGAGCTGCTGAAGAGGTGTCCTGACAGATGTGAGGCTGCTGCTGCTGCTCTATGTCCCAGAACCCACCCAGCAGTGAGGCTGAGCTTCTATTACCAAAACACATAGAGTGCTCATCCAAATGGGAAGCATGCATATGGCCTGGTTGTGGTCCCCCTCTCCACGCAGTAAGTGGCCTTAGGCAGTCTCTGCTGTAGCTGGTCCTGCGTCCCCAGCCTCCCTGACTGCCTTACAAGCCCCAAACCTCATCCAGTTCCTATTCAGAGCTTCTTGTGCACAAACACACACAGACAAACACACACACAAGTCCCCAAGGAAAACTGCACACAGTGTGTCCTTGCCAGGTGCCAGGATCCTGGTTGGGCAGGACCTCTTGTCCATGGGCTGACTTCCACAGCTGGCATGGAAAGCACACGGACGCGCATACAGGCAGAAGAGTCAATCAGCTGTGAAAAGCACACTTGCTATTCCAGTCCTTACAGCCACCCTGTGAACATCCCAATACAGGTGTTGTACGGTCTCTAGGTGCCATTTCCCAGCATTCCATCAGCTCTGGGCAGTGAATCCTAAAGGCTGTTGTGTGCTACAGGGATACTCTTCCACCTACTCCACAGGGTCTCACCTTGTACCCTTGGTCCATCACTTATTTTTATGACTATCATTTTATCCACTCCACAGCAGACCATGATTTTAGCTTGCCAATGACAACTGCTTAGGTGCACTAGCAGATAACATATGCACTGAGAAATTCTTCTGGAAGGAAAATTATACAGATACATTCCTCAGATCAAACTATGAGCACTGCTCTGCCAAAGCCAGAGCAGTTTTGACCTTTACTTCATGATAGAATCTGCTCATCAGCTGCTCATACTGCCTGGAGCCTCATGTGGGCCCACACACATTCCCAGGGACAGCCAAATAAGAGGGCAGATATTCCTACAGCAAGGGTCTCCTGTGCAGGAGTTGGTGCAAGGCACAGGCATAACATCCAGACACAAGCAGAGACTTCTGCCAGGTTTGTTTTTTCTGAGGCTGTCAACCCAGGAAACTCACTGTTTCTGCCTTGGGGAGAGCCCTTGGGGTCAAAAAATGCCATTACAGGGTATTCTTGCTCACACACATACACATGGGGAGCTGCCGAAGTCTTCCTAAGTACCACACTCAGGGAGAGACATTCCTCGCTCCTGAAAGTTGATAATGTGGAGGGCAGCAAGCAAAAGTCACAGAGAGGGGAGATGGACACTTACTGCTGCATCACAGTACGGATTTGGCAGCACTTTGCTGGAAGAGAGCTCACTGTCCAATTACTTTCACACCATCCTTAGATCAGGCTGCACAAATAGAGAAACATTTGATCACAACCTTCAGAATAGATGGGATAGTTTATTCTTTTGAAGTCATAGATACAGACACAAAGGAAAACCATGCTTAAGATTCAGCTAGTAAAAATATGTAACATCTCTGTGTTTCTCCCTCCCTTCTGGCCTTTCTCCAGAGATGGCTGGAGAGCACCCAAGCTCTCAAAACACAGGAACCCCTACAGTCAGTCTCTTCCAAGGGAGTCTTAACCTTCCCTTTGACACAACTATGCCTCTTTTCCTCCTTCCTGTGATGTGTTCCTGAGGTAGTCCTGCCACCCTCTAATAAAAACATTTTTCAGCTCCTCAGAGGTATAAACCAAGTTTTGCAAGGCCAAGTGCTGTCTTGTGGACTTGGTCAGTTAATCAGCTACTCATTTAGTTAAAGAAGAGGGCACACCCTGACCCCTAAGCATCCTCCTCTCCAAATGCAATGCCCCTCCCCACTTGCACCTAACATTGGGAACTAGTCCATATGCCCACTGATGCACCCAAACTTCAGTATCTGTGTGGGATAGACACATATTGCCCAAAGTTGGCTGTTAGCCACTTGACAGCTTGAGCTTACCTTCCCACAGTTTTGTCTGCAGCACAGCACAAACATACACCAGGGTCAAAGAGCTGGAAAGCCCCTTTCTTCCAGCTTCACTGGGTAAAACTTTGGAGGACTGAAATTGCTGGGGGGAGGAACTAGAGGCAGCAGAAAGATCATCCTTCACACACATGGTGAGAGCACTGGCCACAATTCTCACATCCCTGTAAATATTGCTCTAAACAGAAAGTCAGTTTACTTCCACAAGATTAGTCTGTTTTGATGCTATTGCTCAGCATGTGGCAGGTGAACTGAGACTACAGATCCTCCTGTGATGTGTTTGTAGCATTCTCTAGAACAATAGCACATATTATTGGGACAGTAGGAGTGGGAGTGTGGAAAAAAAGGGTATGAAGTGTGACACTTAAAAATCACAAAAATATTAAGATATGTTAGAAATTACAGTGCTAATTCTAACACAAATTTACTGAAACTGCCATTATTTCATTATGTCGTTTTGTGCTGCAAAGAGGACTTGATTGGCAATATAATTACTTAGACATGTATTTACACCCTGTAAACAGAGTGAAGCAAATTAAGACCTATCCAAAGGGTAACACATTTAAATGAAAAGACACCCTCTTCACTATCCATCCATGCATACCAAAGTGAACCTCACCAGCTAGCAAAATCCTTTAAACTGCATACATTTTACTTGCTGAAAATACACCCATGCTAATGGACACAATGGCATACACCTAATGTATCACATAACCAGCTTCATATAAAAATAAGTATCAACAGAATTCTAATTTGTCCATGATGCTACAGAAATTGCTAATTTGGAAGACATCTGATACCAGATTACATGGTAATTAAATGGTTTTTGCTTCAACATGCACTAGAGACATGTAGAATATTCAGAGCAAACTGACATTTGATTTATTTTTCATAAATCTCTAGAGCTCTGTCATTTTATTACAATGAATTCCAAATTCAGAAAGAGATTGATATTTGTGTGAGGAAAGAATTGGATGCCATGTCTGATTACCATGTGACACAAGAGAGACTATTTTATATATCCATTTGAGGTATTCCAGTTTCATTCCTCTGTTGTGACACAGGAGCACAGAAAAAGTATCATGGAGTGGTGGGATGTCTTGTTTTATACCACCAGCAAAGTGAAAAAGAAATTGGAAATATTTTTGCCTTCTCATCATCAACAGTGACAGTTTAAGGAAGAGAGGAGCAACTCCTCCAAAAGTTCTGTAGAATATTACTCCATCATGTTGGTAGATTCACATATACACAGTTTCAGAGCTCACTCATGCTGCATGAAACATCCTTGAATAACTTAGAAAAATACATAGACACATTTACTTTTCTCTGTAATTATTCAGTGTGGAATAATTCCTTCCAGGAATGCTGGCAATGCATACTGGGAGTTCAGGTGATGCAGAAATATTTAAATAAAGGAACTGGCCCAAAGAAGTCGCTCATACTGTCTTTATACAAATTGGCTGCATCTTTTGTGGGTGGAAAACACCCTGGACATGTATAATAAAGCAGTCAACAGATTTAGCCAGCCTGACTGGCACTGAGATAGCAAATCACTTCAGGTCTTGACAATATAACAGAGGTCATTAACAGAAGAAACAGAAAGAAAACTATTTTCCAGCCTGTCCACCATAAGCAACCACTTTCCTCAGAGTAGGCAGGTAGCGCAGCCTTTCCTGCTTTCATTTTACATTGTGGACACAGACCATACGCACAGTAGCAAGAATTTCTGGTCACCGGAGCACTGGGAGGACAAGCTGGGCAACAAGGAAGTGCAGGGCATTGTTTCTGTCTCTCCTGAACCACCTATTCTCTAATGTTACAGACTGTGCTTCACATACTGTGCCACTGCTGCAGGAAGGATTGCTATTGATCATCTCCAGCTCACATGCAAAAATCCATGTCATTATTTTGTTGGGTGTCTCCAGGGAGAGAAGTGGCACCAGGAGCAGATGGTAAGGGGGTAGCAGCTTTTTGAAAATCAAAGGTGACAGTTTTGCATGACTAAAATGCTTAGTGAGATTTCTAGCCTGCACCTCTCCCACAGATGCAGGCTATTCCAATTACTGGACTGGAGTTTTGTGGGCAAAGTGACCCCAGTGATCTGTGGGTGACAGCCTCTGGCTTCTGCCTGAATGAGGGAAACAAAGCAAGCATGTGGCCTCCATCAGCTCTCTGCACTGAAATGATTTGAGGAAATTCCTCCCCTGGTGGTAATTGTGCACAGTTGCTCAGAATCTCTGGGATTTGTTATTGTGGAATTGATTCCCAATAGGCCCCACCACTTATCAGGGCTGGGCAGTGCATGCAGAGGGAGTCCTGCCAGTAATGCATGTGCAGGGATCCCTCCATATACATTCATCCCCATCCTGCACACACCTTGCTAAGAACTGTGTACATTTGAAATCAGCTCTGCTGCAGATCAAGTAGCACAAGGGATTGAAGCATTTCCTTCCCATTCAAGGGCAGTAACAAACTCACATGGCCTGTTGGTCACCAACTGTGTCAGAAGGAGCCTGCTGAACACCTCAACAAGGCTCCAAAACACTTCCTGACCACCCAGCCCCTCCATCCAGTCTTGGCCACGCTATGAGATGATTCCCAGCACCTGCTCCATCCCCACTTTCTATGTGGACATCACCACTTCCACCAGCTAAGATGGTTGAGGGTTGCTGTCACCTTCCTCCAGCTGCCCAGCCATGTTCCTAACCCTGTCCTGCACACTGCATCACCTGCAGCACTGCCCTGTGCCCCTCCAGCTGGGAAACGATGGACACAGAGTGGTCGCTCCTCCCCTGCCTCATTTGTTGTACTCATAGAGAGCTAATGACCCCATGCTTTTTTTCCAGAAAACTGACAGTGGAAACATAATGCTGAAAAGGTGTCCCTCCACAGCAGAAATGTGCCTACTTTTGCTTTCTTGCCTGCCTGCATATATATCCTCCCACTTCATAAAATATGGAACTGTGACTGCAACCACTGGTGTCTGGCAAGATTATGTGATTACACTAACTACCTAATAATAAATGTATTTCCTTACATAACAGCTAAGCAGATGCTTCACACTCCAGCAAGCATTCAGCAGAGAGGAGGATCTTATCATCAACACAGATTAAAACAAGAGTACCACGGAAAAACATCTCACAATTTGTGCAACTCAGCCAGTTTCAATAGAAATTATCTCCGGACCATAGGAGAGAGAGAATTTGTAAAATTATTAACAGAGACAATGGAGAGGAGGGACAAAAAGAGAAAGAGGAACAAACACCAGTGCTGACTAAACTGGGCAGGAGAGCTGAGACAGAGCACAGATGTGTTTTCAAGGGCACTGAGTGTGCTTCAGCAGCAGCCCTTGCCTTTTCCCACAGTGAGCTGCTATCTACAGGGAAAACATAGCACAACAAAGCAGGCATAAGTATACAGCTCCTATTCAGTGCCAAAGCTGGTTATCAGCAACGAGGCCCCATATCCCACAGAGTACTTGTAAATCTACTGTCGGCTTTTTGTGATGTGCAGATAGGTTCATTGTGTGGTTATCTCTGCGGTAAAGACTGACAGGGATTTGGGGGCTTTATGGTGTTGACTAAGGCCATGAAAATAAAATAAAAATAAAGGGCCTGGGGACTGAAAATATTAACCCTTTATGAACCAGGGGGACCACCTTTTCTTCCTGAGTAGGTTCTAGTGCAGAAGAAAAAAAACCTGATCCATTAAGAGAAATTAATTTATGTAATGCATCCAAAGGCCTGAGCCTGGGACATAGTGGGGACCTGGCTGCTTCCCAGCCAGGATGGTGAGATATGTTCACACATGCCATTGGGAGTGGCTGTGCATGAATAGGATCGATGCCACAGTGACCAAAATCTGCTGCAGATGTGGCTTCCCCACTGTCTGAGCATGCCAGCTTCTTAATCTGAAAGCACCAGAAGTAATAAATGACAGACAGAGGCATTAAATGCTACAAAACTCATCCTAAAGACCCATTGGTTCATAAGAGACCTACCACTTTCTCTGTCCCTCCCTTCATTCAGGAGCACTGAAGGAGCCAGCAATGGGGTGAAGCCCCACACCCCCTACACCACACCAGGTTTGGGCAGACCCTGAGCCCCTGAGCCCTTGAGCCTTCTCCAGGGTGCCCAGTCATCCTGGTAGCTGCTCCTACCTCCCTCCACCTCACAGCACAGGGAGATGCTAAAATAAGACCACGGGGAATTTGTGGAAGAGATGACATGCAGACAGGGGCACCTCAGCATTATCTTCAAAATGGAAAATGGACTTTGCTTATCTTCAGAAGAAGTGTTTGCATATAATTTAGCAGGAAAGAGGAGAAAACACTGAAATACATTCTTCCAACAAGCAAACCCCAGAGTATCAACAGTCTCTGGAAAATTAAAACACCTACAGTTTTTTCCCTCACAGAGTAGTAATTTTAATTGAATAGATAGATCACAACCTAATAAAAATATATATGTTAAAATACAATGGAGAATATCACATGACATGGACATGTGCAAGCGGTATGATTCCACAGGCCTCCTCAGGAGCATATACATGAAAGTTGAGGGAGGGCTGTAAAAACAGGATCTTTGTAGAAACATTCCTTTTTCTCCATATTATTTCCTAGGAAAAGAAGTTCAATTCAAAAGAGGAAAGCTTGAAGTAATCTACCTCAGTTATTAAGGAAGTTGTTTTTAATGTCTAGATTTGCATTTCATTTTTGTAGTACCAGCAAAAGTTTTTTGATAATGCAATTTTGTGTTACAGGAATGACAGCTCTCTCTGATAACATCTCCCTGAGAAGAATCTGGACACTGGGAAAAAAAAAAAAGTATTACAAAAAAGGCAGGGAAAAAAGTGATTTTCCCATTGATCTTAATTTAATGATCTACCACAGGGGGTTACAACTTTTCAGGGGCCTATAGTCACATATGGCAGCTCTATCTTTGTTAGCCTGGATGCTAAATCAGTTGGGAAAATGTTATCTGCCAGCCACAGAAAATGAATATTAAATTTCTACAGAGCAGTCCATGTATAAAATCTAGCTGCTAAACAAAATAAAGATGCCTAGCGGAAGAAACTGGAAATTTGGGTGAATTGAAGGAATAACATCTCAGAATTCCAAAGTGCTATATAGGGAATGTGGGGTGAGGGCTGTGCTTTAGCATGTGAGAGCAGGATTGTTTTGGCAATGGGGCAAGGTCATCCACAGCTTGGTAACAGGCTGTGGGGGCACCTACAGCGACTCTGACCATACCAAGCCCTCCAGTTTTCAAACAGGGAATGAACACTTCCAGCTAGCACAAGGAAAATCTAATGCAGATATCTCTTTGGGGACTGTCTCCATGAAAGCAAAAAACTATCAGTCCTGCCAGTCCAGTGGAAGGTTTACAATTAATTTACAAACCTATTCTGCTCTAAGGAAGGAAAACAGCACATAAAGGTCAACTTGTTAAAACAATCCTTATCAGTGGTGCAGAAAGTGATAAATACAGGCAAGAGGGATCTAACCACTCATGACTGGGGCAAGCAAGACATTTTCCTATTCTTTTTTCAAATTTCCAAAGAAGGGACATTTGCCAGTTAGCCCCAGCTACCTGCAAAGCATCCTACAAGAAAGTGGAGCAGCCACATCTTCCCCAGCAGGGCCAGAATCAGTGCAGGTCCCCTGGGACCACTCTCCAGCCTGTTCGCAGTTTGATCCCACTAAACTCAAGCAAAAATCAGAATGTTTTGTTGCTGAATAGAAGACTGAAGGCTGTTATGCAAATCATTCTTATCCTAATGCACAGGCAAATGACTGAATTAGAGCAATAGGATTAGATGCTAAATTGTCAATACAATAGCACAACTTAGAATATAGTAAAAATAAAAGAAAAAAGCTGGCAGTGGAGTTTTTGGTCTACCAGTCAAACATTTCAAGGAGTGACATCTTCTCTTTCTGTGGAAAATTCCCCTAGAGGAGGATAATGGACTAATTAAGGCAATTAAGGCTGAAGGCATCAGGAGCTTCTCTACAAATTACCGGAAAAAGTCGCTAAGGCACCAAGCCCTCCACTTCCTTGAGCCCACGTTGCCTGCAGTATGATGGGGGCCACACTCAGGCCTTCTCCACCTGTTGGGTCTCATCTTCCCCCAGCTGGGTGGATGGATCTGTCACCTCCTGTCTTGCAAGGATATGGCCAACCCCAGGTTCCATGCCATGCCATGCCAGAGGGGAGCAGGCCAGGGTTTCCCCCTGCACCAGCAGCAGAAGACATCTGGGCACTTTGGTCTGCAAGTCCAGAGAAGAGCCCCCTCTCACTCTTCTAGCCCTACAAAGGAAACAGCAACAACTTTCAAGTGGTGTTACAATCTCAGGACCATAAAACCTGTGCTTCTCCCCAACTCATCATGTAGTCCTTTCTTTCCCTTTCTGTTCTCCCTGGCTGCAGAGCAAGCTCAGCCTGCCTGTTTTACCTTCAAGCAAAGAAAGAGCAGTGGAAGTGCCTGATTGTCGAAGTACAGTACAAGTAGCACTAAGCTTTGATACAGCAATTTCTGTCTGAGACAATTTACTTTTGATCTCTGGATGCAGTTAATTGCTCACTATGCAGACATTTGCAGAGGAAAAAACAATCACAAGCAATTTCAGAAGTGACATGCTTGATGCTTAATCTTGCACCTGTCCTAAGAACTGAAATGGGTTTTTCTTAGTCCGGATCATACTGCATAGAGCTGCAGATCAGCCAAAGGCAGAACATTTCAAATGTCAAATAGATGCAAATCCACTGCTCTCTCACATGATAAAAAGAGAAAGTCACCATGATAAAAACAATAGGGTGTTCCATTCAATATATTCACATTAACAACATTCTTCTTGTCTTGAAAATAAATCAAGACATATAGAATAATTAGGAAAAACAGCTGCATTTGTTGTTCATTTTGGTCTTTACTTTTTTTCTTCTTGTGGGCAATTCTAGGACAGCAGAAAGCCAAGTTCTACTTCTCCAGGGAAAAAAAACAATGTTATTTTCAGACAGGGGAGGGAGTAAGATAAGACAGGGCAACTTTGAGTATACTAATCAAGGTTCAAATACCAGCACAAAAAACAAGTCCTGGCAAAAAAACCCCTCTGACTACCAGCTGGTTAGGTGTGTCTCAACCATAGCTGCCCAGCTACAAATGTAAGCTGTCACAGACATCCTGCTACCCACCACCAACTTGCTTCAATTCTCCTGGGTGTAATAACTCATCTCAAACCCTTGAAAGCCTTGAGATTGCCTTGAGAAATGCCATACCAAAGTCCCATTTACCCAAAAAAAACAGAGCCATCTAAGGCTTAAAGCAAGGGTTTGAGAGGAGCTATGTGGAACTGGGCAAGTGCCTCTGCCCTGCTCCTGTGCTGCTGCCAGTCTGAGACATGGCTGTGCCAGGAGGTGTAGCCATGCTGTCCAGTTTATTTTTCCCCACAGTCCTCTTCCTTCAGATTGCTCATGCCCCTCAACCCACTGATACTCTGGCACCTCCAATATGCAGAAGCAAAAGTGCAATTCCACACCACAGGAAAAGGCACTTTTCTGCCTCCGCTCCAAATCCAACAGCCAGCTTGCCCACTGAGGAGTGCTTGGATGCTTTTAGCAAACATGCCACAATGACTCAAACTGGCTTTCACTTTTTCGTGAGCAAAGAGATCATGATTTTATATAACTAGTCACTTTTCCCCTGACAGCCCTAACACAGAATTTCTGTTTTAGTGCAGTGAACTATTTCAACAGTTTTCAGAGTCAAGACTAGTTTTGGTTAGTCTGATAATATTTCATCAGTTGTAAACATTGTAAACATCACTATTTGCTTGTACCACCTTCTCCAGGCCTCTTAGGAAGGTGCTGAACACCAGAACCACGTCTTGTGTCTGTAGGACCTCCACCTGATATATGAGATGCCCGTTTCTTCCAACTTTTGTGGGGTTTAGCTCATAAGTAACTTCTCCTCTTCCATAGTAAGTGTAATTTTAAATTAAGGCCAGTCTTGCTTCCCTAAGGTTCTGTTGAAAGCTGCATAGCCTGAGCAAGCACAACAGATATGCCCATTATATCCTTCCAAGAGTTCTTGTGGCTTTCAAGCCGGACCTTCCTCCCCACACCCATGCTTCTTCTTAAATCTCAAATCAAATCTGACTATTGCAAATCTTTGACTGACCATTACTTCCTAGGATCACCCCTGAAGCCTTGTTCTAAACCTGGCATCATGTTCCCACTTGTATCCCTCTAAACCCAGAGCTGATAGTAGTGCCAGATTACACATAGTTAGCAATTCAGAAAATTCTTATTTGTGATGCGTGTTTTTTCAGGACTCCTGTAAACACCATCTGGTGCTGAGAATTTGTTAATGTTTAGTTTATCAATTTGTCCTAACATCCCTTTTCCCAACACCTCCATCTGAGATGGTTCCTCAGACTCCTTCCCCATTCACCATGTCTCCATCACAGTGAATGCCAATGCATGCAAAGAATTTGTTCAGCTTTTTGACAATGCCATTGCTGTCTGCCAGTGGATCTTTTCACACAGGGGCCATTTATCAGCCACAGTAGCTCACCATCATCATCTCTATGAACCATGTACAGGTGCTGCACAGACAAACTGATTACATTAATATTTATACACCAGATAAACTTGAAATGTATCTATACCTCAAATACATGCTGCTGAGTTTACTATGAAAATTTCATATGGAAAACACCAAATGTGATCTTGGTACACATCCAAATATAAATGTGAATTTTTCTGAGTATTTCCCAAACAGGAACAATTTTTATCTTAGGGATCTACCAAAACTAACTGCTACACAAGCACACTATGTAGCCCTCAGTCATATTAAACATTTGTCATCAACAGAGATGAATGAAGCCTGGAACAACACCTTTCTTTGTGTCAAATGTTCCATTGAATCCCTGAAAATACTCTACTGGAGAGTGAGTAACCAAATATAAGATGATCCTTGCCTGGCCAGAACAGTGTTTTCAAGCCCCTGTTCATGTGGAGAGTTGTTAAGAAGCTTAATGTGAAGCTGTTCATGAAAATTCATAACTAGTGTTTCAGTAATGGAAAGTAAAATATTTATGAAAAACAGTGGATTGAAGACAAAAGCCATGTGATCAGTTTACCATACATAAAATGAGCAATAAAGGTGATTGTCTAACATTTACTTACAATCCCAAATGAAGCCCTTACAAAAAGTGAAGCTGTCAATGAAGGGTACAGCTTCTATAACACTGAAAGACTGAAGGACAGCACCTTTGGTGCAAATGAAAGGGAGATGAGAATGATTTATAAGGCAATGATTAATCTTTCACTTTATGTGGGAACAGAGTTGGGCACTTGATTAAATATTCCAGGTAGAAGAACAACATCCAATAACACAAAATCTTGTTTTGCAACAGCTTCCAAGCTCTCACTTTTTCTTCTGTGAAAGTGGTTTGAATTTTAGATTATTGAGGCTTTGATTCTGAGTTTGGTTTTTCTTTGTTGGCTTTTTTATTTTTCCTGAATTAAAGATGACATAAATATATTTTAGTGTAGAGGTGTGGAAAGGACAGAGTTTTATTTGTTTACTAGCACCATTTTTTCATCTTCTGCTCTTCACCTGATCCAGGAGGTAAGGAAAGCAATCAAAACAATGAGGAACATGCTCTTGGTCCCACAGCAAATTTGCCTCTTGTAGCAGGCAAATTAATTGGGATGCTGCTCAGGGCTGAAATATATCACTGTGTATTCATCAGCACTGGGCATGGCGACACATAAAGAACATCACTCACATAGACACAGTAGGGATAATAAAGCAGCAACACATGTCTGGGAACAAAAAGCAACACTTTCAAGCTCATCTGTCAGACTTCTCATGTACTTGAGGTGAGAAGATGGGGGAAGGAAACCAGAGCAACCTGAAATAGCATAGTGTCATGCAGTAAGGTAATATCACCACAGAGCTCTGAAGAGCAGAGACAGATATTTAAAATTCTTTTTCATTAATGAACATAAGATGCTTGGCTATTGCCCCTCTTCTTTCTGTTTTCTGGGTATCATTTTAATGAATATGTATATTCCTGAATATTTTATTTGTATATGTTCCCTCCTTCTTCATCATAATTCTCCGTTGTTACTAAGTGACAAGGCTGTGCTGTTGCTATGCTTTTTTCCTCAATAATCCTGCTCATTTGATGCTGCCATTCTTCTCCCTGTACAAACAGGCCTCAGCCAACAACAGGGAGAAACAGCTGGCTTTGTTTCAAGAGCCCAGATTTTACTGCTATTGGTAATGCCAAAAGTTATGCTGAGTTCACAGATGAGTGGCCCTCTGAGATTTTCTTGCTATCACTGCACCACAAGCTGCAGCCTCCTGGACTTCCACTCTGCCAAAGGCAACCAAACCAAACCAAAGAACTGACTGATCTGCTACGCTGCTGGGAGACTTCACTCAAGTAAATCCATCTGCAGGCACTCCATTTGAGTCATGACACCCTGCTTGAATTCAGGCATCCCACCAGAGCCCACCTGAGGTTTCACACAGAGAATTTAAATGAACAAAGAGATTACTCATTCACAAGCAACCCAGTTACAGATATCTATTATGCTGGAAAAACAAGTGCATGTTCATGGGGGTGTTTGCCCCAGGTGCGGCTGCAGCAGAAGCTGTAATGCCAGCTGGGCAGCACTCCATGCTGGTCCCACCTCACTTCCCAGGGAAGAGAACTCACTGCCCAGGGAAAGATAACATCAGAGACAGGGACCTCGTGGGGGACACATCCAGCCCCGTTGGTGACCCAGGGATGTTGGGCTCACAGAGCCCAGGTGGAGGGTATCAGTCCCAGGGCTGGGCACCAGCACAGGGGAATTGGAAGCTGGCTTCTCCAGGCTCAGCATCTGCTCCAGCCCACGTCCCCTGCAGGGTGCTACAGGACCAGGGGAGCCCCTGTACCTGGCTGAGGATCAGAGAGGCTCCTGAACCCACGCTGTGGGTTCAGCATCCTGGCAGCAGGGCAGAGAGGAGTTGCTCTGCACAACATGGCCCTAACAGAGACCCAGCCAGCCCTCTGGGGCTGCAGGGAAAGACAAACTGCAGAGAATGTGCATTTTAAGGCCAGAGAGACCATCATTAAATGTAGTGTGATCTTCCAAATATCCTGGGAGTACTGCTTCACCCACCAATTCCTGTTCCAAATCTATATGGATGTTTTCAAATTATGTTGATCTTGATACTATATTGCAATCTGGCTACAACATCAAAATATAGCTCTGCATTTATAAAAGCTTACACTGTAGTATCAATCAGTTTATTTTTTACTAAATACATTCACACTTCTTTCTCACACATCTCAAATTTTAGTTAACAACAACCAATGGTTTAATCTAAAATATAAAAAATATCCTGTGTTATGCAACCACAACTAGGGAATTTAAAAAAAAAAATAGTCTCATTTGTTTGCTCTCCTGCTGTGATTTGAAAAGCAGATGATCTGGGGTTTTTTACAATTGCTTTAAGACCATAGCTTTGTGAGCCAGGCTCCTGATCTGAGCCAATTTTTCCAGTTGATTTGCAGACCCCTTAAAATGGGTGTTTCTAATCCTGTTGTAAACACAGACATGACAGATACCGTCCTGGCAGATACCTCTGGAGCAGCAATGTCCACTGCAGCTGCGAGAGACGTGCTGGGGCAAGCCTCCTCTCCCTCATCCCACTGCATAATCCCAGGTTTTCACACAGTAAACTTTTGTATCTGAGCCCAACAGTCTGTTCACTAAAAGACCAGACCTTATTTTCCCAAGCTCTCTTGCATTCCTGTTATTTTTCTACCCCTGATAAAGGCTGGTTTGCCTCTAGTTACCCTTCCACTCCCCTGTCCCACTCTGCAGTTCCCTCACCAAGAACCACTGCATCAGAGCTTTCAGGCCCTAATTGCTCTATTTTAGCATGGTTAGCAATTAATTTAAGTAGGAAAAATACGGAGCCAAAATTCACTGATGCAGACATAGAGATTCCAGTGTGGAAACAACAAACTCGCCTTGTTCCCCTTGAAGACTGATTCTTGGCGTGTTTAATTTTAAACAAATATATCTCCTGCTGAGTGGATAGTCGGCTTCAAATCTGAACTGGTGTCAAGATGTTCAATGGCATAAGTGGTGCATTTTCCTCAGCTCCTTCAAAAACGTAATTGTTTTTGGTCTGAGAACTCTAAATTTAATTTGGCTGCTTGTCCAATGAGATATCACGTATGCAAAGGTTTGTTTCTGCTTGAAAACCACATTGAATATAGGTATTTATGAATGAAGCAGTGGTGGAGCACAGTGAATATAGTACTATAAATTGTGCAGCCTTTCACTTCTCTATCAAGCTGAAGAATGCCTCAAGTTTTGTAAGTTTTCCTCTCAAAAACACTCTGTACTCTAATTCTTCACAACTATTGTCCAGGATAAAGCAACAAATTTACAGTATTATTTTAGCAAAGGAGAAAAAGTCTGATTAGCTATTTCTCAGCTTCAGTCTTGACAATGTGTACAAGACCTGTTTATCTCATATTTGCCAGGCTTTCTCACCAGGCTCATTATCAAGCTAAAAACAGCACCTGGCAGTCCCTGGCACACCTACTGTTGGGTGGAGAAGTAATTGAGAGCAGACCCACAGACAAGGGCTGGTGGATGAGGGACTAGGGGGCAGCCCAGAAAGCCCAGAAAACCAAATATGTCCTGGGCTGCACCAAAAGCAGCGTGGCCAGCAGGGCGAGGGAGGGGATTCTGTCCCTCTGCTCTGTTCTGCTCTGGTGAGACCCCACTGCAGTGCTGTGTCCAGCTCTGGGGTCCCCAACATGAGAAGGACACAGAACTGTTGGAACAAGTCCAGAGGAGGGTCATGAAGTCAATAAAGGGACTGGGGCACATCCCCTACAAAGCCAGAAGAAGGGAAGGTTGTGTGGAGACCTCATGGCAACCTTGCAGGATCTGAAGGGGCCTGTAGGGAAGCTGGAGAGGGATTCTTCATCAGGAACTGCAGTGACAGGACAAGGAGTAATGGATACAAACTGAAAGGGGGGAAATTATGGTTAGATATTGGGAAGCAATTCTTTACTGTGGAGGTGGTAGGGAACAGATACAGGTCACCCAGAGAAGCTGGAGATGCCTCATCCCTGAAAGCGTTCAAGGCCAGGCTGGATAAGGCTTTGAGCTGCCTGGTCTAGTGTGAGATGTTCCCGTCCATTGAAGAGGGGTTGGAACAAAATGATCTTTAAGGTCCCTTCCAACCATCACATGATTCTGTGATTCTATGAAGAATGGTAAGAACAAATATAAAGACTGATCAATTCAGACATCATATTCAGCACTAAAGAGATGCCTTAAATAAACTACCAGCAAAATTACAATTAAGTTTGGACACAAGCATTTACACAGAATAGTTAATAAAATATCACTTACTAAACCTTAACATTTTTAATAATGACCAAATGACAATTAAGAAAGACCTAATATGAATATTTAATTAGGCCTAATAAAATTCAAAGTCAAGACCAAGTCCAATAACTAATTCCAAGGACTTTTTTTTTGACCACTTTGTTTGGTTGCCAGTGGGGAAAAAAACCTCACAACCACATTACAATTCATTGCTGAAAATAAATTGGAGCTAACTGCCTCTTTTCAGGAAAGCCACAGTGCCAGATTAGTACACAAAACGTATTTTTTAAGAATTTTATTTCTTTTTTCCCCCAGGAATAGTAAAATAACCTGGATGAATATAATTACTATCCAGGAGGCAGCACTTTGAGCTACACATACAGGGAAACAGAACACCTTTGTTTCTGTTGTTTTTTTTTCCAGTTGTCATTGCCAGCAGCCCTACCCAATCCAGCTTTGAAGTCTAACTTGGAAATTTTTCCCTGGGCACCAGCTTGTGATTTCTTTTTTCCTGGAGCATCCCATGGCTCTGTGGAAAAACAATGACTCATTTGTGCTCCCCAGTGACCACCTCTGATGCAGAATGGATGCGAGCAGGGCAAATGACACTTCAGCTGTGAGTAGGAGAGGGGAGGGAGCCCACATTGCTAAAGTCCAGGCTGGGGTCTGATCCCTGAGGACTGAGCTGGGTGTTGGTGGGTCAGAGGGCAGAGCGTGAACCCAGCACTAGTGTCACATCTCCCTCTCTACCTGCAGATCACGAGCATTTTGGAGACAGAGTAACCTCTGAAAAACAGAGTTAGCAGTTAAAGGAATTGATGTCTTTTGTTTCAATTTCTGATTCAGTCTAATTACCACTGCTCTTACTCCAGACTGACTCCTTCTACTCTCTCGGGCTGTCCCAAATTCAAAGACTATCTTGGACTTTCCCTCTTTGAAAAATGAGGAGTTGCATCATGCAAGCAAATTCATATTTGAGACAAAACATGCAAGGAAGATGGAGGGTCTTCTTACTGATCAGAGAGATGTAGGGATGGGTCACAATGGGGAATATGTTGCACCATTCTGCTGGCATCTCACTTACAGCTTTCAGGGAATGCTCATACCAGAGACAACATCTGGCCAGACAAGTCTGGGGACTAAGTTTCAGTTTGGGAGGGTTAGCAAGCAGTAAAGGGTCCTTACCTAAAAACCACCAGAGACCAGCAGTCAGGTCTTGGCAGTTACCTCCCTGTGTCTGGACAGCTATTACTCCTGGGGGAGAAAATGCATATCTTTCTCCCAAATCATCATGTGTGCCCAGGAGTGAGAAAACATGGTGAAATTCCACATTGAAAACTGACTGCAAATGCAGCACCTTCTCACATAACCAACCTGCTCAGCCTGTGAATTGTCACTTTTGCTGATTTCAGGTGACTGAAAGAGATTTTTACTACCTTCTGCTTTCTAGTTGCATAATACTGACACCATTGAGAGCAAGAGAAAGAGAAAAAGGCTTCCTCTATTTAATCAGTTTCACATTTCCTTTACCAGGGACAGTGCAGAATGATGTAGAAGACACGGCTTCATATACGGATCCCAACCAGTTATGAAAAACAATAAATACAGACCCCTAAACTACACCTTTTTCCTGGGTTATTTTTTAGAGCAGAGCCACTTTAATGCTTTATAAAATTACTTCCTGAAGACTGTATTGTTGCAGCAGCACAGCTATTTTTAGAAACCAAAACAGACTCTGGAACCACCAAGCTAAATAAAAGCTGTGAGGTACATCAGTACCAGCTCATCTGACATCTTCAACTTTGACTCTGCACCTATGCTACCAAAAGGTCTTTTAGTTTATCTGATCTGTCAGAGAATATCCCAAACAATTAATTACTAGTGGAATGGTTCCTCCAACACCATTCAGCAGTCTTGGCACTAAGCTAACATAGAAGAAGAGAGCTACAGCAGACAGGGCTTCCTTAAGTGCTTTCAGTAAGAGATGAAGGAATGAAGTCCAGGGAAAGGAAGCTCTGATGATGTCTTTGTCATCACACAGCCCTGTCAAGTCACTGACTTGGCCCAGGTAGAGGCTCCAGGCTCTGTGTATATGCACTGGCAGCAGAAATGGTACTGGTTCTGTTTGCTTCTTTTTAGTGCAGGGTATTTGTATGGCATTGACAGATCTTCAGGTACAACAAGACAAAGAGCAACCAGACAACAGACAGCAATTTTGTGCTGTGCAAGGAAACTTGTTGAACAAAGACCAGTGAGCATATAAATCCCCACCTGGTCAATTATGAAGTTACATCTTTATCTATCATTGTTACCCAGAGGAGGGAAATGTCCAGATCTCTGGCAGTTTTGCTGCAGCACCAGCTGCAAGACATGCCAATAGCTCTAATTGCTGAAAACCTTGTTGTGGTGATGAAATCAACGCTTTATCTTCACTCTCAGGAACAGCCAGGGATACTGGTTTGAAGCCAGACTCTTTCCTCATGGAGACACATGCCACTGCAGTAACTGGCTTCATCAGCCCTCTGATATACGTGGTCATGGATCAAGTCCCCTCCAACTCTTTATACACCAACACTCAAAATGCAGATGCCCATCATCTGAAGGCCTAAAAACATTTTTTTGCCAGATTCCTCACCTGCAGGAAATTATTTCCAAATCCCTAAGCTAGGAACTAGAATAGCTGCTGCTGGCACCAGTGCTGAACCAGTCAGTATTCCATGCCATGGTCACTGCTCTCAGCTTTGTGCCAAACTCTGCAGCAGCTGTGCCTGAGGGGAGTGATGCCAGTCTATCCATTCCCTCCAAGCACACTTGGAGAGGGGATGAGGGAGAAAGAGAAATAAATAATTTCCTCTGACTTCTTGTCTTCCCCTCAAAATGGAGTGAGGCACCCTCAAGGCACCTGGACAATCTACTCCTCTGCTCAGGGGCTTCAAGGGAAGCTTCAAGAAGTTCATGAGGAGGGAAAGGGATCTCACCACTATTTTTGGGCTAGGAAGAAATTGACAGCTTCCAAAGCCAGTGTCTGTTCACCGTGATGTTAGGTGGAACAGATTGCATCGCCCAGTGCAGCCTGGCCTCGCCACCAGCAGGGTGATGTGTCTCCTGCTCATATCCCAGGCCAAAGCACCCTCCCAAGAGCCCTTCCCAAACGTGACCAGTCACTAGCTAGTCTTCTTGCTCTGCAGGAGCAAGCCCCTGGTTTGGATATTGTAGGATGGAGTGAAAAGCCATGGCTAGCCAAGCTGACACATCAGGATTTGAATAAGAACTGTCTCCATACTGTTTCTTCTGCTCAATACCTTGTGAGTTGGATTTTTATTGAGAAGATTTACTCTTTTACCAAGAGCCAAATACTCTAGGATGTTTGTGAACTAATTTAGGGTTGTTCTGGGATAATGAAGGCCATATTCCAAGGACGGTTTTTAGTCTGCCTTGCTTTCATCCATGTGCAGAGATGGGAGGGATAGGTAAGGTGCAGATCTTAAAGAAAGGGAAAATAAGTAGTGCTGAAACAATAGTGGAGAAATAACAAGTGGTGATGTCACGAATGAATACTTCAGGGTCACTCAAGGAATCACCATCAAATGTATCAGCAAAAATGTGTTTAATAAGTCTTTATAAAAACGTGCATTAACAAAGTTTAATGGCAAGGTTCACTCTATTACCTACCACATGGATGAAACATACAAAGGCAAATCAAGTAAGAATCCATTTAAAGTGACAAAGACCAAAAATGCAACAGGGTATGGGAGGCTTTCCTCTTGAGCCATGAGGCTAGAGTGAAACCCCTTGCTTTCCAAACTCCTGATGAAGCCTAGCTGCCCCTAAGGCCAATCTTAGTCTCAGACTCAGACAATTGTTTGTATCAAAGGAATCAATTTGTTTGTAAAGGAGTCAGTTACATTATTTCATTAGCATAAATGTAGCATGCTATCAGCCACTTACCAAGGATCTCCTGCAAAGAAGGAATCTCTCTGCCTTGGGTTAAGGAAGAATCTCAACCTTCAAGTGGCATCCCAGCTCCAGTGGAAATTATACTTACGCAGCCACATTGCCTAGCAGGGAGAGCTCAATTAGGCTGTCATATTTATGGGATAAAGCAGTTGGCTCAGTTCAAGTGCATACAGAGAGAAAGGTAAGGATGAGATTCCTTGCACCCACATATACGAGTCTTGGCAAAACTTTCTGCTCTCCTTACATTAACAGCATGTTTGGTGTTCCAAGTCCATGTGCATCGATGCTCCCTGGGTCACTCTGCCACATTGTGGCTTACCTGGGGAGATTTTGTCTTGCCTATGGCCCAGGTCTTCACCTTCTTCGGAGTTTGTACCAGACTACTCCAGTTTGATTGAGGATCTTGAGTGCATCCATCACAGGTGAATGCTCTGAGTCTGTCAGTTTCTCAAACCTGTCTAGTGTGTCAATTTGTGCAAATCAACATCAGTGAAACCAAGTAAGCTCCATCCACTGGGGACCTGACCCTTTACTGCAGACATTTCCTGCTTCTCAGCTGCCATGAGGATGAAACAGCAGGCTGATTCTATACCCATCTGAGTGACAGCATTCAAACATTTCCAAATATTTTTAATGTTCCTTCCTTGCTTGTCAGGACTGCATATCCTTGGACAGGGTTTCTATAATAGGTTCCTAACACTCTTTCACATACCCTTAAAATTGCCTGTAATGTTAGAGAGAGCTCTAATTTTGCATAGTTTAAACCAGTCATAACTGCAGAGCTGTTATATCCTGTGCATCTTGCCTCAAGGCACAATGTAAATGAAAGCGGAGCTAAGAATAGGGCCTTGTGTCTCAGCTGAGGAGAGAAGCATAAGAAGTAGGTTATGTTTCTAGTAACAAGCAACTCTTTTATTTTTCTTTTTTTTATGAAAAAAGATATGTCAAAAGTATCAACAAATTTGAGCTGATCTATTCTCCTTGCCTCGTTCCTAAGCAGATAAACTATATATACAAGAAAAACAGACAGACTGAAAATCCCCAAAGGAGAATTTGTCTTGTTTAGGATATAATGAATTCAGTCTTCAGAGACCATGAAGTCTGAGAGACTTTAAGCTCTGTAATGTCAGTTGAATAATTATCTCACAAAATGCATTTGTGTAGGTGAGGTCCCTCTGGTTTAGTTGTTTTCCTGCTATGAAATGGAAAGCTGCTAGCCCCTTGGAACTAAAAGCACAGGGAAATCAGAGAACATCAAGTTTGTGTAAACACCACCTTCCACTTGTATTCTTCACCTAAGTCTTGGTGATGAAACACCTTAGAAATAAGGCTTCTCTGTGACACAGACTTCTCTCCCAGTTGCATGTGCAGACAACCAGAGCAAAACATTAAAATAAGGAAAATTAAACATTGCCAAACAGTTGAGAGTTAAACATTGGCTGTAATACAGACATTTCAGAAAAACACCCTTATCAAACACTTTTTTTCATTAAGTTCATTAAAAATAGAGTATTACTTGAATTGCAAAGTGACTGTGTCATTAACTTGATTAGTTTTTTTCAGATGTAGAATATTTTATATTTAGGAGATAAAATCTGGCAGTGTAGCCCTCTGGATATGGAACTGGATTAAGAATTAATCCATTAATTGGCCAGGCAATTGGGCAAAGTACATAATCTCTCTGCATGATTCATATTTCTTCATCTTTAATAGAGTTTTCATGCACTCCAACTTTCCAAAAGTGTTTTGATTTACACAGATAAAAGGCTTTCATTAATTACTATAGATGAATACTGAAATGCCATAAAAGCATTGCTTAAAGAAATATTGATTTAAAAAATATCAAGTAGGGCTAAGTCCTCACCTTAGATATTGAGAAAATGCCTGTGAAATGTGGGTCTCAGATCAGTCTCCTCAGAGATGATTCATGGCTCTGAACAGAGCAGACAGGATACTTAGAAGTACTGAATTGTTCAGTGGAAAAGGCAAGCCTGGATCTCCTAAATGACCATCTGGGATTGCCATTAACAGTCCAACAGGCACCTAAGATGCCACCACTACTCACAGCAAGATCCCTGATGACTCCAGTGTCTTCAAGCTGCTTTTTTTGTTAAGTGGAAATGAAACACAGGGGAGTTGAGGGTATAATGTAATCTCTTGCAAAAATCTTCCAACTGTATGCTGTCTCTTTTAATGGAGAGTGGCCTGGACCTGGAGGGGGAACATTTAAAGGTTGGTAACTAATGAGGTTGTGTGGAAGCAGAGAGACCAGGGATGGGCAGAGGAGGAGGCAGTGGTTTCTGATAACCAAATTAGGGAACCAACAGAGAGCCGTTTAAGCCTATATGTAGAGACATTTACAGTAACCCACAAACACCCACAGTTTAATGCACTGTGGATATTTTAGGTGACAGTGGTATGCTGAAGCATTTTAATAATGCAGTCAGAAAGTTTAAGGGCAATGTGACAACAGCTTTGTAATTGGTGTTTTATCATTAGAAGTTCTTGAAAAGAGGTTGAAAAGTAATTTGAAGCATCCAAGAGGTAGAAAAATCATGTGAGGGGTAGTCAATGGGTAAAAAAAAAATTAAAATTCACCTTTTTACCCTCACATTGATGAACTGTAACACCTTTATTTTCATTTTCTATACTACTATTATAGTCTTTCACTGAATTCTGCCCTTTTTTGTGTTACTACATTTCCCTCTTAAGATTTCTCATTTTTGCCCTACTTTCCTTATGCTATTTCATGTTCTGGATGGCACTGAGATAAAACTGACCACAGTCGTGTTTCCTGAAGCTACAGCAAATGCTGCCTAAAAGTTTATCAATCTAACTTGCTTTTCTTCCCTGCCAGAAAATCACTGGGAAGAGTGGTAAGGGACAAGAATGGCTAACTCAGATCTGCAGCCCTGAGGCTGCCTCTGCCAGCTCATCACAGGTCACAGAGCCAGCAACTCTGGCAGTGCTGCTCATTCACCAGAAAAGGAGGAGACATGTGCAAAGCCATGCTCTCTCCTCTGTCTGCTTCCCAGCCTAGCTCTGTGGTTTCTAAAATGAAATTTGGCTGCAAGGGAGGCCAATGGCACAGCATGGATGTTAGCATTTGCACCACAATGGGGCTATAGATGAGCCCCCTGGAAACTGCCCAGGGCTTTGGGCTCCAGACACTTCTGGGAAACCCCTTACTAGACTTCAGTGCAGCCAGGTGTTTTATCATAGGTGTGATTTTAATTGCATCCATAATCCCACTGAAATCTGTAGGGCTATTCACATCTCTCTCTCCATTTAGGCACTTTCTGTAAATACTTGGCTGAATATGTCTCTGGAAGCTTATAGATTTTTTTTTCAACCATGTGTAGACCTTTAACCCAGAAGCACAGTTGAAAGCACAGATGGAAGTCAAGACAGATAAGCAAAGAAAGATAAAATCTCCATAAGGGTGAAATTCTAACCTTGTATCAAGTGTCTATGCCACAAGTATCCCATCCAGCTTCTTGGAGACCCTTGCAGGGGGTGAGGTGATATTCAGCGGGAGCCCGAGGTACTGAGGTTGGGCACATAATAGCAGAGAGAGCAGACTGAGACATGAACAAAAAGGAAGAAAACAATAAACATGCATTTTTTTAAACAACGCAGTGAACGTCTGGTCAGCCTGCAGAGCCCACCCACAATGAGTTTGAGGGAAGCCTGTGAAAGGCAGGAGCTTGTAGACCCCTGCACAGGGCACCTGAGCTCTCAGCCCTCTGCAGCTCTGTGCATGGTACATTAAGAGGACAGATTCAATACAACAGAAGTGACAGAAGCCAACAATAAAATCCTCACTGCATTTACTGGTTTATGATGTAGGGAGTGGGGAAATCTCTCATTCATATAACCTGCAGCAAGGCACTTCTGGGATTTTGTTCATGTCAGTGAGAGGGCTGCAAGCAGGCTCAAGGCACATTAATTCATGTATTCTCTCAGGATCATCTGTGGCATGTATAAGAGCCACTTATAATAAGAATTCAAACTCAACAGAGAGCATCTTAGGGTTCAGTTTTGCCTTTTCTGCTGGTATCCAGAGCGTAGTCCTCCATCTCTGTGGCTGCCCTGTGTCAGCTATTTCCTTGGGTTAGCCTGGTCTGTGATCCTACAACTGCAGACAATACAGAAAAATAAATAAAAAATATCACCACAGAAATAATTTAAAGGGATGATTTAGAAATAGACTGAGTTCTTACCCAGGGCTTCAGTTTTGGTAGTGATGGTGGCTTTGATGTGCCTTCTTCAGACTCCGTGCTAAATGCAGACATCCATCTAATTTTAAAGAGTGGGAGAATTAGTCCTGATTTTAGCTCTGTCACTTCAGGGAATGAAGAAGGAAACAGGCAACTAAAATAGACCTCACCTCAAGTAAAGAGGCAAAAGTATAACTCTTTTTAACTATCCATTTTGTATATAGTAAAAGTACAGAGTATTCTACATTGTATCCATCTGATTTTATAGTTCTCTGAATAATGGAGAAAAATCTGAAAACTGGATCTATTAAACTCTTAATATAAAAACAAAAGATGGGAATCAGCAAAAAAATAGGAAAGTGCGAAAAATTTCACTTAAATTCCCTTTTTTCCCCCACTGTAACTTCTCTCCCACTATCACTTCAGTGATTCAAATTCTACCCCACCATCTGTTCTGAGAAGAAACAAATGGAACCTGTCTAATTTCTGGAAATTCTGAAAAAAACCTGGGTAGTCTCATTCCAACAAAGAATCTGCGTACGAGTCAGCTTTCTGACCTTTATATTTTACAAGAAAATCCAGCTCACGATTCAAAAGAATGCTTATAGAACAGAAAGCAAATATCCCAACAGAGAAAATTAGGCCAAATATACATATACATATACATATACATATACATATACATATACATATACATATACATATACATATACATACATATAGACTCCTTCACTGCTCTGCCTAATGTACTCATGACCTCAAGTGACAGGGTAGTGTCTCACTCATGCTTGCCAGACTGCGTAACGAGTCTCAAGGATGCTCCCAGAAAAGTTACTGAAGAAAGTTCCCTGAAAACTCTGGATTAAAAGTTAAAAGTGAGTATCAAATCTGTAATCTAACTTGGCAGATTTGAAACCATGTTTTTAACCTTGTCATCTACCCATGAGCTACACAGCATGAAAAGCATCCCTTCCCTTTGATGGCCAAGGCAACGGTACATCATCTTCTCACTGTGATGTTTGAGGGACATGACAGATGAGCCTCCTTCATGTTTCTGTTCAAGGCTGAGAGGTGCAATTTTACTGACAATGCACATCAGCCTCTCTCCAGGAAAAAAAAAGAGTTTTCAAAAAAATAGATTGAGAGGGAAAGAAAAGCCTTTTGGAAGAACTCCTGCACTTTTTTCACCTGTATTCCTAACAGCTTCCTTCCACATATTAGATTTACACACAGGTAACAGGCAAGAGTGAGAATAAAGAGAGACGGTATTCCTTCCATTAAAGATAAGTGTGCCAGTACCCTACAGATTGCTGGTTAAATGTACAGTGACTATCCAGACATCACAGAAAGGAGTCTTTACTTCCAGACACCACATCTGCTGAACATGGCAGACTTACCTAATACTGGTCTGTAAAACAGATAACTGCCTTTCAGATTCCCTCTGAGGAAGAGCATGTCCCATCAGCACAGGCACCTGGAAAAAAAGTCTGGTGGGGACTCCAATCACTTCTACTGGAGATCTATCTTCTGCTTTACAGGCTTCAAATAGGTGGTTTCTAAGTCCCTGTCTATTGTGGTCAAAATCTGGCATGCAGATATACAAACACAGCCAATGGAAGTCTGTAACATCTGAAAGTTTTCTTCATTAAGTACATTTTAGAGGTATACTTAAAAGTCTTCTGACAGCTGACACACACCTTAGTTATTCTTTGCCTTGTGTATGGTCATGACAGAAATTATGACAGTGCTACTTTTGGAAATACTGGGCATAGGAGTCACCTTAAGAGTGAGCTATGTGGCAGTTTTAACATGACATTACCCTGATGAATAGCACCCAGCTGAAGTTTAGCAGTTAGAGCATTTGCTTCTGCCACTTCCCTCCTGGAAGCCTGACAAATAAGTAAGCATTCTCACTGCAAACCAGAATTATTTTAGTTCACAGAAGAGGGCCCTGTCAGAATCTGGACTGCCTTACTCTGTCATTGTACAAGCCAACCTATCCCAAAAGTTAAAGAAAGTATAAATAGATATAAGACAGATAAAATTGAGTGCAAATAAAAACTGCTCCACACAGAATCCTGAATCTTGAATCAGTGACCAGTTACATAAGAAAGGAAAATATAAATAGTTTTAAAATTACTTACGAAGTGCTAGAAGATGAGGCCAGTAGAGGAGAGGGAGAAGAATACAAATGATTCTTTCAAAATTTTAAGTGAACCATTTGCCACCACTGGTCTTCAAAAATTTGAGTTCTTAAACCATTATTATAGCTTCTGTCTACACAACTCTGCTGAGTAGAAAAATATATTATCCTGTGTAGTGGGTTGATCTTCTGTGGCAACTTCAGCACCCCACCTAGCCCAGGTATCCCTGTATACCACTGCTTTGACCTGCCTGTGTTCCCATTTTTTATTTTCATTTGCTATGGAACTGACATTGAATATTTTTTTTCTTAGGAAATTCTATGTGGCAGCCCCCCTCCCCAGAATCTCTAAAGAGCACAGAATTGGATTCAAAAGACATAACAAACAGTATTACGAAATAGACTCTAAATAACAAATCTGTCTCTCAACTGAATTTAAGGGCCTGAATCCTATTATTCATATTGTAACAATGTAAATTCTTACACAATTATTTCTTTTTACTATCACAATTAGCCACATTTATAGTATTCAAGGAGGGGTATGTTTTTAAAACAGAAGTCTTGGGAAGCGAGTGCTATTCCTTTCAGACATGCACTCTCTGAAAGCCAGCCTGTTTGATTGATTTCCCTTGAATAGATTATCTATATTAAAAGATGTACCAAAACACACAAACACTTTGTTCCACTTTCAATTTAGGCTCCATTTTAGCTAATGAGGTAGACACTAAAGCTGTACTTTGAACACCTGGCTTTTATGGATCAAAGAATAAAAACTGCCTGGCATGTGGATTTTATTACTGTCAGATAATAGAAACTCTTCTTCTTTTTTACTTATATTACTAGACACCACTGTCACATACTGACTTTTTAAGATTTTTACAATGTGTTAGGATAACTCCAAAGATGAAGGTTGGTGGAATTCAAAGCAGCAAATAATTTTTCATCTGCCTTCTGCCTCTGCTGACCATTTAACTTTCTAGGACCCAACAGGGGATGTGAGCAAGTACTCCCTCTATTTAAGCTGATGTAATGCCTTTAGAATGGATCTTAACAGAGGCAGTAGACAGGATTCTGAAATAGCTTAGCTCCCTGCCCAATTTATTACCTTTCTGTCACCCTTGTAGATATTGCCAGACCCCTGAAGCACTACAGTACTTTTTACTTCAAATATGTGACACTTGAGAAATAATTTGATAGCACTTTGTGGTGAAATGAACTCTACTCAAATAAAATTTCTCTATCCTCCTACCACTGACTCTACTCCCAACTCCAAATCAGCAACAGACCACAAGGACTAAGGTTATGAATTCATATCAATTTGGAAAGATATAAAAAACAAGTTAAGTGGGCTCAAGAAATTATCTGCCCTTCAAAAAAAAGACAGAAGCACCAAAGAACTTTCAAACACTCCTGAAGCATAAAAGCTATCCCTCTTGGAACATCACATCAGAGGGGTGCTCCTTGACCATCTTCACACTTCACCAACAAGGTCATAATCTGTAGCTCTGTCTGCATGGTTACTCCATGCGTAACCATGTGTCTATAAATTCAAGATTCAATTTCATCCTTTATTTCCTTTTTTGCGAAGACATGTAAAAATTTTTGGGACTGAAATTCCATGTCACTTTGCTTTCATTCAAGCAGCCTTTGGCTTCTCCTATATGAGAAGTATAAAGTCTCCTTTATATCTCTGTAAAAGTTTTCACAGCCTGAAGATGTCTCTCAGGAAAAAGGTGAATTAAGCTCTATTTTTCCAGTGGGCAGCACATTTAAAGCAACTCTTCTTTTATGGATTGCCAGTGTAACAGAGCAGTACTAGAGGAATAAGTACAGTCTAACATCTTATACTTGGGATCCTACAAAAATAGAGCAAACTTCTAAATAATCAGATCAAAGTTAAGAATAAAGGTTGTATAAATAATAACACCAAAAGCTGGTAAAAAAAGCCCCAAATAAACAAAGCGGGGGCGGGGGGGAGGGAAGCCACACACAGAAACAAGAACCCACACCACAGAACAAAACAAAAACACAACAAAGAGAAATTAGGATAGGAAAAAACTCCTTTTATGTTGTCTGGATGCTATAAAAAACAGATAAGAAAAACAGTTGGGTGAATAAATGAGGATATACTCACCCACCTCACACTTTCCCAACAAAGAAAGAAATCAGTGCTCAAGAGCTGACATTAACATGAACCTGAGAAAAAAAATCTGATTAGCATGTTGATCCTTATTTACAACACAGAACTGGGAAACCAGGAGAAGACTACCTAGACATTTAATCCCTGGAGATCTGTCACACTATATGTTCCTGAAAAATAATTCTGATAGAAAATAAGAACTATCTCTGTGAGTAATGTAAGAACAAGACAAGGTGAAGACACAGTAAACTCAGGGCTGGTATAAAGAGTGTACTAAATAAAATGCCTTGACTGAGAGAAATTTAGTATCAGAAGCTCTCCAAGGCAAAGAGCAACAAGAAGGTGTCAGAGAGCAATCTGAGAAATGGTGACTTGGAAAGGGAATTTACTTACAAGATAAACAAAGGGATTTAAGGAGTTTAAGCAGAAGTCACAGTACTGCAGCCCATGACAGAATGATGCCAGAAGGAGATGAGTCCCACCTGCTTGCTCAGCTCTCTCCTTTCCAGGGCCACCAAACCCTAAATCCAGCTCCTGAAGTGCCACCATTAGCTCATCTGCCACACAGAATGGAGCAGCACTGACCCTTTGAAGCCCAAGCAGCCATTGCACATATGGTGAATATGGATTTAGGTAGATATGGGTGAAGTCTGGGGCGGGGCAGGGGGAAGAAGACAAACTGTGAAAAGTAGAGGGGGCAAAGATGAAATGAATGGTAAAGGCAGAGCTGATGGGGTGGGAACAAGCTGCTATAGTGCCCTTAAAATTTTATTATTAAATGAGTCATACATTTCCAAATGCCAAAATGACTGTGTCCAAAATTCTGTTCATTAAGTGTCAGGTAAACACTGAGTTTGTTGAGCTTTCCCAGTATTTCCCTAGGAAAAAACTGACCATAAAAGTGCCAAATACAAATGGTTCATTCAATACAGATGTATTCTTCTGCAGCAGGATGATGAACCATACATCTGTGTATGTGGATGTACACAGCCCTGAGTTCACCTGTCTCTGATATTATAGAAGGAAACAAGGAGTGAACAGACTCTGTCTAGGTGGAATTCATATCCCAAGAACACATTCACTTCACACTTTGAGTGGTAGGACAGTACCTGATTTTGTGACCTTAGAATACAACTGCACTCAATACATCAAAAACAAGTTTCATATAACCAATCTTCTGCCTTTCTGAGCAGAAACAGGATGTGAGTTGAGAGTTGACATCCTGATGATAGGTAAGAGAAGACAAAATTTGAAATAACTTCCGCAAAACACTGCCCTCCAGCCTAGCCACAAAACTAGGCTCAGTTACACTGAGGGAACCTCTGGGCTCAGCTTCCATTCAGAGGACAGGCTGCTGCAACTAAGGACTTGCTGAAACTGAGAAAGGCAATAGAAGAGCTGGGCTAACGCAGCACACACAAAACTGGAATCAAAGGTCTGAATGGAGGCGTTTTAGGACTGAAGTGCTGGGGGTAGTGGCAAAGCATCCCTAGGACATGTTTCCCTTTAGAAATTGAAGATGAACTGGATGAAGGACAGTCGTGAGCTCTTGGATTAGCGCCTTAAGTGACACACATCAAGAGAAACTACTGAGGGATTAAATGTAACTTTGTGCTGTCTGTGATCACACCAGTAGGTTCACAAATATGCACAGGGAGCCAGATCAGGGCTCAATAATGCTTGCAAGCATACTGACAAAGTGACAATCCAGGTGTGTGGAAGTGGGCCTATTTAGACAGTTTTACTTGGCAGCATTTCCAAGGACCTCTGTATTTTTAAGATCATCCTTTTTGTTGCCTGTGTTTCTGAGTGCCACTCTTTCTTTCACTTCAAGCAACAAATGTTTTTCGATTTTAAATGCAGACCAGGAGTATGGCAGTCTGACGAGACACAATTGTATCCTCTGCAGCATAGCCCATTAGAATATTTCAATTCACTTCCACATGCTTTTGGTAGTCCAGAGGTATTTGTATCATAAAACTAAAGATGTTCTGTGTTCAGATCATTTGCTGATAAAAAAACCATTAGTCTTAACAGCTGAGCAGCTAGTATTTATGTATACCTTGGTTTTGATCATGAACCATATCTTTTAGAAGGAAATTAAAATCTCCTATGGAAGAGTATCAAACCCATGCTTACAAAACCTATCAGTGCAAAACATAGCTGATGTCTCTTCGGAGGATTTAACTTGACCGTGTCACATTAATCACCTCTGAAGTAAAGGAATGACTCATGATTGTTTTCCATTACCTTGTGTTTGCTTTTTCAGCATTGCAAAAATGCATGGGTCAGGACCATGGATCATAAATCTCGTAAGACTTGTAGACAAGACTCTGAGTGGTTTTTGCCATGCTATGTTTCATGCTGGGCCTTCTCTTCTGATAATAAAAATCTGTTTCAAATATTGATATTTCTGTTTTCAACCTTCTGTACTTTTGAACATAATGCTCCCATCATTCCTTATAGATAGTAAAATGAATTTCCAAGGCTGTTCCACACTGTCTTGGACATTCTCAGACCTCTTTGCTTTTCAATGAAGTGACTGAAAACCACTGTGTACTCAAATAAACAGACTCTACTTATAGATAACAGAGGGATCTTCTTGCTAATACAGCAAAACATCTGTAGAGTAGAAGTTTACATGATAACTTAAAGAAGCAAGGGAAACATTCATTTCATAGCAGGACTGATTATCTAATAAAAGTGGATTAGATATGTGCTTCATGTGTCCAAAGTTCCAGAGATTATTTCCTCCTCTCCCCTTTCCCTTTCCCTTTCCCTTTCCCTTTCCCTTTCCCTTTCCCTTTCCCTTTCCTTTTCCCTTTCCCTTTCCCTTTCCCTTTCCCTTTCCCTTTCCCTTCCTCTTTTCTGTATTTTACTGTTTTCTGATCTTCTCAGTTGTTTAGCTGGTTTATTTCACCACTTCCCCAGAACACCAGTAGTGACTTTGGGTGTCATTTTAATGAATAGTGCAGTTTTATACAGTATAATTTATTTGCGAATGGTTTTTTAACTGACTTTAAGATTTGCACTGAGTCCTTCAAAAGTGCGCACCAACAGAGGATTCTTGACAGAAAAATGGCAACTCCTGACTCTTCTTTTGAAAAGTCAACAGAGTACATATGTAAGAAATAGGGAAAGAACACAGGAAAACATTAATTTCAACTTAAAGAACATAGGGAAAATTGTGAACAAAACCAGTTTGCTCAGTGAGATAAGGTAAAATCAGTAAAAGATAGAGTCTATCAGCAAAGAGGTCAAAAAAACTAGTGAGTTTGGAGGAAGGTTTTCACAAAATCCAAGGGAGAACCAGAACACCAGTTCATGATTTAGTGGGATGCATAATTTTTATTACTAGGGCTTACAACTGTCCTTAGAGATCATGTTCATGAAATCTGATGGATTAAAGACTAGAGACTACAGATAGGCATTCTGCATTTTTTGGAAAATGTGCTCTTAGCATGATCCATAACAGTGGGATTTCAGCTAACTTGTACCTGGGGAAAGGCATGGACAGAAATTCCATTTTGAATAAATTAATATAAATCTGGGGAAATCAGCTCCTGCAAAGTGTATTACAGGTTGGCACAGTTGTGTTTTCTTGTTCTTTCTCATCCTTATGTCTATATACCAGGCGATTACTGCTGCACTGTATTCCCAGACTGGGTAAAAAATCAGCTTTTAAATGCAGGAGAAATACAAAGAGAAATGGAGAAACAAGGAGAAAAATTATGCAAAGAAAGCTGTAGTATCTTTGACTGGTCACCAAGTCATCAGAAGTATTCTGAAAAGATGTGTGCATATATTTATGTGTGTGTGTGTATATATACACACACACACATATAGTCAAGAGGTAGAGTAGATCTTCATACAAGTGATAAGAAGATAGAAGATCTCTTGTATCTTTTTATACAAGAGATATGGTTGCTTTATCTGGGGGTTGACAGAACTCTCAAGGGCTGAATTTTAAAGGACTAATACCTTGGATGCAGAAGTAGGCTAACATGGCAGCTGAAGGCTCTGTCTTAATTGAAACCACCAAAATCACTTGACTGAAGATAGTTATGACAACAGGGCTACTCTGGCAAGTAAAAAGTACAGTCATATCTGCAGCCTAGATCTGATTTAGGCAGGGCCATGAAATCAGAATAAGGTACCAAGTTCACGCCTTGTGGCCTTGCACACTGGAATAAGGTTGATTAATAGGAATTTCCTTTCTTCGAACATGCTGAAATCATTATGCCATAGGGATATGACCTCTTACTCAGTTACTTTTATACATTCATATCCAGGCCTATCTGGAAGGAACTCAAGGGTAGATTTTATTCATCTAACATAGTAGTTAAAGCATGAACTTTGCTCCAGGCACCAGAATAAGCTCCACCTTTGGCTTCTCTTTCATACTGAGTATTTTAACTAAATATTAATTTGAAACCCCTCTGTTCTCAGACAGAAGATGGATCTTAAAAATTTACCAACTTCAATGCTGAGAGAGACACTAACCCACCCAAAACCTGGTCTATCAACCCTAGCAAACAAAGCCTGTTGAGACAGTCACTAAAATTACTTGAGATGCTTTGCATTCCCATTCAGGTGCTGTTTCCAGAAGCAGTTAAGAGCAGCACTGCCCAGCAGTGCTTGAGGTCATTCAGGACCTTGTGTTTTCTGTCTTGACATACAGAAGAGTGCCCAGACTGTCCTTCTGACTGCAGACCCAAAGGAATCAATCAGTAGGCTGCCAAACAGATGTTAATGGGTAGATGCAGGGGTGACATTTGACAGAATATGGGGAGATGCAATTCAGTTGGAGGAGGACATTAAAAGCACTCCGAGTCACTTACTGGGTACTGCAATGAGGCACGAGGCTTATACACAGTCTGTGCTGCCCCAAGTAAGACCTGAGAAAACTTCTCACTTCAAGCATCATCAGTGACATACTGTGCGCTCTTGCTTAAAAGAGACTCTGCTTTGCTTATTTGTGTCCTTGTTCGCTCTTTATATATATTTTAACTAGGGTGGTTTTTATTATTTCCTAGTATCAGATTACCTAAGAAACTGCCATTCATTCTGTCAGAGTGTGTGAACACAGCTCCAAAGGTATCAGTTTACACTTAACAGGCTTCATTTCTACTACATTTATCTGATGTACTTCACCTCTGTTGCCCTAAATCTGATTTCAAGGATATTTTAGCTTGTTGCAATCCATAAGGATGATGGGAGGAAACAATGATAATTCTATTCACATAGGCAGTTTGGCTGCAAAGAATAAATTGTATCATTGATTAGCTGAACACAGAGTTTGCTCTAGAAATGGCCAAATAGTGAATAATACCAATAAAAGAGACTATCCTGAAAAGCTGGTCTTGTTCTGCTTCTCATCTCATACAGATCTTTTCTGGACCTCTCTAAAAGTGAGTTTCAAACTTTGGGTGATGAGAAAACCACAACAAAAGCTTGTAGGTAGGGTACCACCTGGAACTGTAGTGAACACTAGACTGAGAGAGGAGAAGGCATCCTCTTGGGAGCACAGATGAAGCAAGAGCAAGATCCTTTCCTGTTCTTGAGGCCTGTTGTGCTTCTCTCCAGGCTGTGTATGAGCCAGAAGCAGCAAAAATTTGCTAGGAATTAGAAGAGCAGAAGATGGTGGAGATCCACCATCACAATGCATGAGTCCTGACAGAGGTATCAGGGATTCATCTGATCTGCAAAGCACTACTCTGATCTCATTCCTTACATGTAGGAGACCTGGGCAGAACTGCAGCTTGCATGAAAAAAAAATATTCTCATCCATTCCAAAGTGGAGAGCTAAGCTAACAACACTTATTCTGACTTTTTTTCCAATGCAGTCAGCATCTCTGACCTTTTCCTGATGCATTGTTATCCAGGAAAGAGGTAGTGACTGCTCAAGCAACTGGCAGTCTGAGGTGCAAACAAAGGCTCACAGCCTGAGCTGCCCCATAGGGCTCAATTTGGAGGAGTGCATGGAACGGGATACATGATCCTTTCCTCACTCCTGGGGCTTCACTGACATCACTGAGATTCATTCTTTGCTGCCTGCAAGGATATAGGCTTATGACAAACATTTTGAAATTAGAAACAAACACAAGAATGCAAACATTATTTAAAATGCTTATTGCATACATTAACTGCATAATTTCTTAAACTGATTTTTTTTTTCTTTCTTTTTAACAAAGAAGCATTTCTTAACTCTGGAAGCAGAAATACAGACAAGTGAATGACTGGAAAAGTGCAGCATTCTCATGCTGCCTGTGAAATGCAATTTTTTAAAGATCTGCCCTACCTACTGAAACCATGGATGGGAACTAAGTGCAATAAAGGCAGCTCACCTGTATGTGGAGCCCTTCATATTAACCCTCGTGGGACAACCCTTCCAACACAGTGAAGATGTGAGGAATTTCATTAGCACTGTGCAGGGAGTGCTGCTTCCTTTCCCCTTCCCTTGATCTGAATGACCAGATGGTGAATTCCAAAAGAGTTAATCTGCTGCTCCACTGTGTCCAGTCCCAGAACTATTATTCTACAGTGGCCCATGCCCATGCCATGTTGTGTGGATCTGCACAGTCATCTCAGAGACAGGTACTACATTCATCCACATTTTCCTGAATATATGTTTTATGTCACCATAAGGGGCATTTAATGTTAAACACCAATGACAAGAAGTTAAAAATGTTCTAAAAATGCAATCATGTCATTAGAACAGCTGGTCAAGACAGTTATGCATCCAGTGTCTGTAGGACTCCAAATCGCCTTCATATGATTTCAGTAATCAGAGGAAAGAAACATTGGGTAACCATGAAATATATTTTGACCTCAACAGAAAAAAGATTAATCCCTCTAAGTGAGAGGGACTAAGTGCTTCCTGGATGCATAGCTGTACACAGATGAACAGCATCTGATTGTAATAGTGTATTAGTCAGCAGCACTGTGGTTCACACACCTACTCAAAATCACTGTTACTGAGGTCTGTTTATCTGCTCCACAGAAAAGGAACATCCAAACAGTAGCTCAAAATATTACTCATTGTCATAAAAAATAAGCTATAAAAGCTTATAACACAAAGTGCTATGATACTTATTCACTGGTCAGCAGGCATTATTAAGCTTTGTCATTATTATGTCATAATGTGAGAGAATTCATAATCTTTGAAGATATGTTATGCCAATACAGCCAAGCAATGAAATGTTACTGATGATGTTAGAAACAAGAATATGAGAATATGAAAAAGTGTGAAGGGGAGCTTATACAATTTTGTAACAATAACCACTTTTCTTCCTTTGACCAAGGTAAGAATTAGCATGTCAGTAAATTCTTTATGCTTTGAAAGAACAAGAATTCAGAGCCCTTAAAATCAGACTGTAGAAATGAAACTGCAGGTCATTACTTAAAATGCATGTGTCAGCAAACCCAGGAATTAAAGGAGGATTTGAAAGCCTCCTCTGGAGAACCAAAATAGGTTTGGCAGTTAATCAAAATTTGAGACAGCAAAGCTATATTTGTCTAACTGTATATTTTATTTCAACAAAAATAAAATGCAAAAATTTACAAACATTTCATATTTGCTTAAAAAACAGGAATTACATGTCCAAGTCTGAATTGGGCAAAGATAATCTAATGCAAGTGTACTCAACAAGCATTAATGCACTGCTAGTGCTGGTTTACCTCAGTGATGTACAAGTGATTGCTCTTCACCAGTAATTTGGTGCTTTTGAGGCAGTTCTCACATTGGCTTTTCCTTAGGTTCAGAACTCCAAATCTTCAAAAAATATTACTGATATTTTGCCAATATTCAAAATATTACTGATGCTTATTACAACTGAATCAAAAGAATTCCCTCTTTTGCCAGTGGTCCATTTGAGGCAGATAGTTTTTTAAAGTCCATTTGACATTATAGTTTTGTAAGAAGTACTGTCACAGAAAATACTGTCTTTAATGTCTGAACAAAGACGAATCAAATGTTTTTAAAATGCACTGAAAGATATGAAAGAAGATTTAGCAATTCTTACTCATTGCAATTTCCAGTTTTAGAGTTCAATAAATCTCTGCAAGTATCTTCCTTCAATACTATGTCAAGCCTTGATAATTTCAAATCTGGATCATGTCCAAAAGATATTACAGGCCAGTATGCTGGGATCCTGAACTGGAAAGAGCATGGGATGCATCCCTTTTGTTTTCTGCAATAAAACCTTCAAAATACCCCCCGAGACTCACTGTTCTGGTTTTTACCAGTACACATACCCAAAACTTGAACACCTTCAGAATGCACACACATGTCTAAGCTCCCACATCATCCTGGTGTGATCAGTTCTGTGTAGTCTATATGTTGCCTTTCTCCCAGGAATTGTTTTCCTTTCTGCCAGCTCTAAGGCAGTCTAGACCCTCCTCCAGGCAGATCTACCCAGGCATTACTCAGTCTGTGCCAGTGCTTGTTTTCCCTCTTGTTCACTGACACTTCTGAGACACCCGGACGTTATACAAATCAAGCAGAGGCAGCTTCTTTCAGGGGAAGACTAAGCTTCCCCTCTCCAGGTGCATTCAGGCCCAGAGAGAAGCAATCAGCATAAAAGCCTTCCTTTCTCCAAGACCTAACAAACTTCCCCCAAATTCTCCCACTTTTTCTCAGCCAATTTTCTCTCTGTAGTCAGGAGCACTTAAAATTTAAGTGACAATGTACTTCTCTAAGATGACACAGGTTATGCCCGTGCTACATAACAATGCACAACTCCAAAGCTTCCCATTACATACAGAAAAGTCTTTTTTAACTAAATGTTTATTTCTCATCAATCCCTGACCAAAGGTAACCACTGTACTTCTTACAATAAAGCTTTTGACAATAAGAATTCATTGGTTAGTAAAAAACAAAAGGCAGCCACTGTAAAGAAATCATAAATATTTTCAGTCATCTGCAAACAAGAATAAAAATAAATAAAGTCTACAGAATTATTGCAATCTGAGGCTTTTTCTTCCCTTTCAACATAAATTTATCATTTTAAAATATTTCCTATTAAAGAGAGATTTAAAATATGTTTTTCATTATCCCACAATTTGATCTTGGTCAACTTTGCACCAAGGTTGACACTTCTGGGTTAGTTTGAAATACTAGATGCAATTAGACAACTAGTTAGTTTCCACAGTCAATTCTGATTTACTTTGATTCCCCAATTTTCCTCTCACTCTTCTATAAGGTTTTCTCCCCCTCTGCTTAGTATTTTCTTTGTAGATATAATTTTGTCATCTTTTCCAGTGTTTCTACTCTCTTCCTGGTATTTTCCAACACCCATCCTTGGGAATATCAATTTCTCTGCTCTCTCCTTCCCTTTTCTTGTGCCCCATTTCTTCCTACTCTGACTTCCTTTTTCAGATGTGCCTGCTGACTTGTCCAATGGCTCTTGCTCTCCAAACTAGTCCAGCCTTCGCCTCCTCCTCCAGGATTCATCAATCACTGCCTATATTCACAAAGGTAACTTAAACCCCTCACGCAACTCCTGCATCCACAAAGGAAAGTCTGAATTCACTTCAGACCTGACTTCCAGAACATAAGCTCTGGAAACTCAGTGAAAAGGCTCAAGAGCAGTGTTCTTGCACAAAGCAGTGTGCCACAGGACTGGTAGTGAAGACATGTAATGCAGAACGGGATTCCCTCAGCTGCACTAATTACAAAACACTGCTACTGTAAGCAAGCTGAGGGAATTTTGGGGATGTGTCCACCTGCAGACATGCACCAGTTTATGCAGTGTTACATGATGACCTGGCATACTCTGGTTGAACAGCCAGACCAAGGATGTGACATCTGTGGGTGGCAGCACTGTATCTCCAGAAGACATGGCGTGTTTGCCAGGGACTTAAGACAAGACGTGGTTTCAGCAGCCAGCCTCACAAGCTATAGCGGATAGCTGAGGATATTCAGCTGTGCAATGGTGACTCATTTCTTCTTCCAGGGTAACAGTGTTACTGTACCAGAGTGGTAGAGTATCATTTGGCATTTCCTTTGAGAGCTAAGAAGTATGCTAAGTGTGTGTTTTCTCTTCAGTGCCCTTTACTCACACATAGGCTGTTAACAGCTTTATCATCTGGATCTATTAATTTTCACCTTGGGCAACTTGTGCAAACCTCACAGTATTCTAGAGCTGACAGCACAATCCCTAACAACAAAGCAACAAAAAGACTCCCCAAAAGCAACAAAGCAGAAAATCTGAGACAGGAGGACCTAAACTACTCAGGAGAACCAGCTATTCAAAACATACATTTTGGTTGTACTTGTATCTAGAGTCATGAGCAAACAAGCTACAGAAGGAAACGGTCTGGCTGGCATCAGGATATAGGCATCAGGAAGAAAAAAAATCTTAAATCTCTGAACAGGCAAATTTCCTCTCACCTTCTATAAGCCCAAAGCCCAGAGTCATATACTGTGCAAAAATGAAGTTGCCTGTCAACAAATGGCAACAAACAAGAACTAAGATGACTTTTACCTTTCTCCTGCTGCTCATGAATCATCTGGAACTAATGGGTGAAAGTATGACTAACTTGGCCTTTAATAACTATACTTCAATTTTTCCTGTTCAGTGTAAAAACACTGCTGGTAAAAACAGCATGTGTAAGGATCAACAGAGCTTTCAGAAACCTGTCAGGCCACTTTAGTATTTTTTGTTTCATACTCTGAGATTTCTCCCCTCAGTTATACACCATAATTTTTAGATTCATTAATGGGTATGCACTACTAACAAACCATGTTTATTTTCAGTGCCAAGAGTAAACATTGAAATCAGAGACATTGTTGATTATTTCAATGAAAAAAAACCCACCAAACTAAAATAGAACAAAGATAAAGAAATGAAGTTTGACTAGCCCCAAAACAAGCTTTTAAAATTCTGAATTTATTTTGACAAATCTGCAAGAAGCATTATCAATTGTGTCAATAATTCTGGAAAAGTATAGAGATTTTATTAGCTATGTATTTTCTTACAATTTCTACATTTATGTCTAGAAAAAGGGTTTTTTTCTTAGTCTCTCACTAATACACAAATTTCTACCAGAATCAAGTAACATGCATAATAGAATGAAAAAAATATTTCTGAAGCAGGGTAGCATTCTTCTGGGGGAGAGGGGTTGGGCTGGGTGTTTCCCCACTGCATGCAAAGAAAACTTTAGTGAATTTTTCACAACTGCTAAGCAAACAAAAGAAAGTCCATTAGAATCTTCAGACCCTCATGAAAGGCTGGTTAATGGCACTGGTCTTAAAAGCAGATAAACCATATAATTTTACAAGAAGCAACCTGCTGAATCCTTCAGGCAGCACAGCCTGGCAATCTATCTTCAATTCATAATAATGAGGTGGCAGGAGCATGATGGAGAAATAAGTCTTCAAAAACATCACGTAAGGGAATCCAGCTGTGCTTGTATATTTTCCAGCTATTTAAAGGAAAAAAGAGAAAAAAACCTCCACTCATAAAATGTCATTTAGAAACACGCAAACAGAAATATCCTGTATCTTCTACTATGCATACCAAATATATTTGCATACCAATATAAAAATCCTGTACTCAGGAATATTTGTTTTTACATGAAGCTATTAGAATTCATTGCTGCAGTTCAAATATTCAAATTTTAAAGAAACAGTTGTCTACCTCTTTAGCATGCACAGATGTTTTCCTGTGAATTTCCAATGCATAATAACAGGGAAAAAGAAATAACAGAGTTCATTCTGACTGGATTATATGCCTAGCATCTTGACTGAAGATGTAACACAAAGATGCTATTTCCAGAGAGAAGCCCACTGTCAATCATCAGCTACTCCTCCTGATCTAACTGCCAGGTATGTGTACAGTGATCCAAGCCCTGCCTATTCCAAAGTTGAATGCACAGGCTCTTCTTGAAAATGGTTTATGCGATCAAGGAAATCCAACAACCTTAAATTAAGCTGCATCCCTTTTTTCCAGTTTTATTAGATTTAATTAATAAAGCAACAATCCCTGTTGAGCAGCGTAAGGTGTTTACAAAGAAACTGTAGTATTTTAAAATCTACAGACCTTATTGTAGAACTCAAATAGCTCCTGATGGCTAAATTCTACAAACACCTTCTTCAGGTTCTGTAAAGAAGAAAGAAAAAACAAATTAAAGAAAATTGAGGAATAAAACATGCTCCTTTTTTTCTGTCTCTTAATTTCTCTTTTATTAATTTCTCTTTTCTCTTTTCAACATTACCTCCAGTAAATCAGAATATGAGATTAAGCTATATGTAAGATAATGTTTAGTTTCCTTCCATTCACTATAATGTTCCTCATACATGTATATTTCATTTAAGTGAAGAATTCAAATCTACTAGTATATCTACTCTCCTCCTGTGAAGAATGGTAATCAAATAATCTATGTAAAGAATTTAGTTACCTTAAGTCAGACAAAAATGAAAGATTACATTCATCTTTCTCAGCAGTCCATCTAAGATCTGGTAAATACCATTTCACAGTAACAAAGTCAGTAGTGTATTTGACTGAAATGGCACAGCTATTAAAGTACTGCACAGGCACAGAGCTGATACTTCCATTCACTAATCTAACAGTTCCAATCTTAGCATGCTGACACTGCTAGGCACCCATGCAGATTCAGCCCAAGTTAACAATTAACACAACAGCTTCAAAGCAGTGCTTAAGCACTTAAAAAACCCACCACATAACACAACTGATGAAAACTACTGTAGATAAAACAGATGGTGCTGAAATAACATACTCACACGTTTCTTTAACTGGTACCAACTTCATGTACCACTTGGGTTAATAGAAAATCTTGTTTATCCACTCAGATTAAATGAGTGGACACTTTTGCATACAGACAAGGCTGCAGGCCAGATTCTATGTACTCAAAGCAATGCAAGTCTCAAGTTATGCCAAATAATGTCACTGAATTTGGCACACCAAATGCACAAGACCAGCAGAAGCCCTGGGAACACAGTATATGTACTGCCTGGTGCCTGCTCTTCAAAAGGAGCTGTACGAGACACAGGAAAAAGATAAAATAACTGGGGCCAGCCTGTCTGGTGCAATTCCTCCCTCTCACTCTGCAGAAAGAAGGATCCCTTCCAACAATTTCAGGACAGCTACAAAAGCCTAGAAAAGGACCAGTGATTTGCATGAGAGACCAATCTTCCCCCTCTGGGAAGGAACAATGCAATACTGTGAATCGTATGGTGAATGCAAAATAAAAGTACCAGGACAGCAGTTTTCTTTGCCATGACTCCAGCTGATTCTCCCTCCAAAGAGCATAATGCCATGACAGGGAAGTAAAAGCATTTTTAAAGGCTTTCTAACAGCTAAGAAACAAAAAAGAAAGCAAACAAGGGTTTTTTTCAGAAGAGAAGGAAGGTTGAGGAAAAAGAAAGATACATTAATAGCAAAAGGATCCACCATTTCAGCTGGGATGTTTGCTTGGCATTTGCCTTCCTAGGATTTTGGTGACTGAATGGAAGGAATCAAAAATGCAAAGAGGAGGTTCAACTAAAGGAAGACATCATGTATCTTAAAAGTTTACCAGTCACAGTTAATAACTAGGATAATTTCTGGAAGGGGAGTCTGCTGGATTTTGATGTGGCAGAGAAAGACCTCTGGCCAGCAGATGTCATTTCTCCAATCCCTTTGTCTCATTCAAGATGGGCATCTTCTGGTACTACTTCAGACCAGCAAGCACAATAAATTCTCTCTCTCTCTCTCTCTCTCTCTCCTTCTCACTACTTGTCTTTCTTATTTTCTAACTACATTAGTTAGTGCTAGTTAGAAGATAGAATATGCAAATGAAAGAAGTGTAGGTCTTTTAATTCAGATTCTCTCTATATGTACTAAAAAAACCCACTATGCTTTATGAACAGGATGAGATCTGTCCTCCCATATTATTTAATAATCATACTCTGAAAACCAGGACGAAATTCATGTTGGATTGTGACAGGCAAATATCTGTGGAGTTCTAAAAGAAAGCATGCTATGCTAGTCTATGTTTCTGGTCTGGGGTGGGAGTAGGGGTGTCAATGGGAGAGAGGTGTAACAATCTTGTATGAAATATGTTGTTTATCTGCATTTAATCATCTGCTAAAGCACATTTGTTTGTATGTGTAAAAACCTGGTACATCTACTACACCACTTCAACAGAGTGTAGTGTCACAAAAAAACCCATGCAGAAGTATGGCACAATTTAAAATGTTTCTTTACTATATTAAATTTTTCACTAGCATGACTTCATTAAGGAAGGTGACAAATTATCATTATTATATGGTCAGGAGTTCCTATATAAATTACAAAAACATTGTATCATAACGAGATCCCTACCTAAAAACCCTGCCTCTGAGGAGGCTGATGGCTCCCCATTTTTAGCTGAGATATCCATTATTCACTTATTTGCTTGATTCTCTGTGAATATAAACAAGTGCAATTAACATGTGCCACAGGACTAGGTTACCATCCACTTCTTCAATTACTCAATAAAATTGTCTTAAAAGTAACTGTGTAGATAGAATATTGGTAAACTCCCTAGAGCAGGCAAATTCCTAATATACTTAATGGAATTTTACTCAGATAAGCATACAAAATTACAAATAATATTTCAACCATAACTAAAATTCAAGGTTAAAAAAATCACCCTCAGCTTACTTACTTAATTAAATGTCACTGTGAGACAAAGCCTCAACCTATTTATGAAACGTACAGCTAAGATGACTTCTTTTATCTGCACATACAAGTTTCCAGATGTTGCCGCTGATCTAGTATGTGTTTCCCAGACGTAAATAAGAAAACACCGATTTGCTGGATGTCTAACTTTTTTCTTCTTTTCATCAAATGTATCATTCTTTTTTCCACTTTTCTTATAAATATCTTCCCATCCCTCACCTTCACACTACTCTCTTCCTCACTTTTTGGCATCTCATCTTCTCTTTCCTTTTATCATCTTCACATGAAACAAAATTAAATTCAACAACCAGAAAACAAAATTTATTCCCATTGTCACACTTTGTCACTCCAATAGTTTTTCTAATTACATCCCAAATTTTGTTGCTGTGCCAGTGCTAACTTCTAGCTCCTACTTCTAAGAGTTTCAGCCATGAGTGTGACAGTTTCATAGCATCAGAGGAACATAGCTGAACATGCTATTCTTATGAAGACAAATAAATCTCTATAAAGTACCAAACGCTCATTCTTTGGGCTGCTTTGAGAACATGGAGACAGGCTTTTTGACTGATACAATATCCATGAAGTGTGGCAGGTACTGCACTGGAGCAATATGTTCAATGAGCATAGCTAATGAGCGTGTGCAGCACATTAGCTAAGTAAAAGTTACTGTTAAGTTCAATGTGTTCATCAACTGTAAAACATGACAAAGCTTTGCATTTACTATCAGAAAGGTCTGTGTGAATTGCAGGTGTCACCAAGAAAAATCTTTATATCATTCTGAATTCACTGTAAGGAATATGGTAATAACTTTCTGAAATGTGTGGTTTAACGTGTTTGGCCATGTATCATTAGTGAATGTATTTTAAGTGTAAAAATTAGATTTTAGTGTCATTTTGCCTTCATATGACTAGAAGAAATCTGATTTCATTCCACTCCCACCCCAGGGTTGTATCAATTTACAACTTACAGCCTCCTGAGAACTTTGAAATCTAGTAAGTTTAACTGATTAGAGTTGTTTTCTTCCCTTGAGTATCTTCTCACTTACTGTCTGCTATTATTGTAAAAACATAACACCTTCATCAGTCTCCAAAACCAAATTTCCTTTGGGGTTGGAAGAGGGGCAGGGAAGACAAAAGAGAAATGAGAGGAAAATTAAGATAAAACCTTTGTATTCACAGTCAATATTAATATGTTATCCTAACTAAAACAGCCATTCTGAATGTCTGGCTAATTCTACAAAATAGACACAGTCTTTTAATATATACTTAGCTTACAACCACGACCAAACAGTTAAGCATTTAGCTGAACATGATCATCAGCATAAAATTATATAAGATACAAGATATGTAAGAGTCTCCAATTTCCTCTTATCTTGGCTAACTATTTAAAAACTAATACCTTCTTGCTGCAAAATGTTTCTATGGAAACCAAGCAAAAATGGACTCCTTGAAATACCTCAGAAAGCAGAGGTAAATATCTGGTTAGAACCAAAAGAATGGGGTTTTGCTTTTAGGGGGCTGGTTGGTTGTTTGGTTGGTTGGTTGGTTGGTTGTACAGTGGGGATGTTTATGTGTTTGTAGTGGTTTGTTGGGATTTGTTTTTAATACAGTGCTCTAGATAGTCTTATTTTGATGTACTACTGCAAAAAGCCTTATTACTAATGACAGAGTTTTGCAACCTTACATACTACACAGCTATTACACACATTTAAGTTCCCAACCCCGTGCATAAGCACAGAGTAAATGCATAAGAAGTTATAAGCAAAAGCTAAACTACTGGTTTAAAGCTAACTTGAACAGAAAAACCCAATACTACTGTTCTCAACTGCAAAGCTATAACTACTTCAACAATCTTGAAAAATAAATGTCAAGTATTTTGAAGCAAATGGAGGGATAAGCTGAATTATATATTTATAAGCTAAATGTCTATTGGTAATGATGATGTTCTGTGACTGAGCACATGTAAAAAATACAGTATATTCAGCAAAGCTTTTTAATAGTAACTAAGTGAGATAATATACATCCCAGTCTCCATATTCTAATATTACCTTTAATATTATCTTGAGCTACATTTCCATTAGGCTTGAGAGAAGAATATTTTCACATTTGCTACCCATTCTCCAATTTATTCCTATTAGATATCCTTAAAATCTCAGATATAACAGAATTATATGGATAACTAAGATAATCAGTTTATGGACAAATTAAGATACATTCCTAAACAGACCCCAGTTGATTATTACTAGCTTACATTTCCCTCTGGACCTATCAATTTTTGTGCTACATTAATTCAGACTTCCTTTAGATTTGCTTGGACCCAGGAGAACTAGGTGCATTCACCTAGGCACTTACAACTTACAGCCCTTTTTTTATTTGTATCTCACAGAATTTATCAAAAAGTTTGAGCTGCTTGGTCAGGAGATCAATTTTATGAAGAGTACATGCATTAAAACAGACCAGCATCTCTTAGAAGCACACCTTTTTCTTAACTCTGCACATAAGAGACAGTAATTACAACTTCTTCATATTCTTACAGCTGTAAATGGATGTAATTCAGCTCAGGGGTTCAGCAAAACACAGAGAGTTAATATACAGACTAATATATTCCTAATTTAACTTTTTTCACATCATCAAAAAATGTGACCTTCAAGCTTTTTTTTCCAGCTTATCTCCATTTCCAATACCAAATTATTATTTTTGTAGAGGAAAAAAAATCATATTTTATGACTGAATTAAATGCTTTTCAAGTTTAAGTGTTTAACCATTATAAAGTATAAAATACTAATCCATTCTTTTCCTGACCAACATATTAACATCTGGTTTGCAAATGTATTGCGCTCTACCTTTCAGAGTTGCAGCTCTTTTACATTTAAACTTAAGAAATTCAAATTCCTTGTGGATTCAGGTAGATCAAGATCTGCATCATACTAAAGATGTTTTTCCCTTCCTTCAAAACCTACATGTAAGCACCCTATCAAAAGGTCTGTATTGTCTCCTAAGATCTAACCAATGTGTTACTGGGATTTATTGGATACATACAGATAAATTGGAGATACATACAGATAAATCTTGAATCTCACTCCAGCAGATCATTTAAACATGTTTGCATGGAAAATACCAAGAATTAATTTATTGCCTAGTCTGATAATAAGGAAACAGATTTTGCAGGCATTTGGAAACGTACAGAAGACCAGACATAATCCCAAACTGTGATAAGAATTGTCAGTTATTGCCATTTTCATAACTCCCGTTCTTCTCCATCCTCACAAAAATATCCATTACTGGCTGAATGAACTGATGCAAAACTATAGACAGGAGATGGGACACAACTACTAAAAAGATCACATAGGCTGGGAAGACCACAGAGCATTAGAGGTAGCTATGTCCCTTTTTTCAAGTAGGCAAGAAAAATGCTTTTAAAACTGAGAGAATTATCTGAAAAAAACCCCAAAAACTACACTCTTCACCTCAGTACATTGTGTCAGAGTAAATACAATCTTGCTAAAGAAAAGAGAGACAGAAAAGCCTTTTTTTCCAATAGCTGTATCCAAGCAAAGTGTTCCTAGGGAATTTACATTCCTATGAGTACCATCATTATATTGGTTGGCCTTTTAATGATACTTTTTCATGAAAAATCTCTCAAAACCAGGAATCTAGAGATGAAGGTTGACACTTCTGTGCAGATTATTTTAAATACATTTCTAGAAAAACATCAGTGAACAAACATGCTTTTTGGAGAAATGGGGGTAGATGTGTAACAGTGTATGCCTATCACTTAAAAGCACGTGTTTTATATTGATACTTCCCTGTATGTTGCAAGTACAGAAAATGGCTCATAGAAGATCTACTGAAAGATCTACTGACTTGCTTTATGTCAGTTCTGTATTTTGTATTTACGTTCACATGCCCTTTCCTTTTTTGAAGATAACTATACACACTGCACAAGCTCCTGACTGATTCCTTACTAGATTCCACATGGGTTCAGTCACTAATAGCAACAAGCATCCATCCACATGAATATTGCTGTATTTTCAGGATTCAATAGCAAAACATGCATAACTTTCAAAAAAAGTATATCCAACAAAGCATATATTTAAAAATCACTTCATTCACTGAAAGGCTGTCACAATTACTAAGAATGTCACAGATTAATCTGAGGAACAGGTCCTAATAATTATTATTTTCCTGTTTCATTTCTCAGCTAATTTTGCAAATTCTACTGTACTCCAAATACTGCAGAAAGCTCTCTAAAAAAGTAATCTTACTATTTAAAAAAAACCAAAACAACCAAACACTCTTTCTTCCTATCAAATTTCACCATATCAAGTTTGGAAAAAAGTTCATGGGAAATTGCATACACCCTAATTGTTGCATACTGCTTATACTGTCTGTAACTATCAAAATATAACTTTCTTCTTTAGTCAGAGCTATACTGTGATAACTGGTTTTACTCTTCAGAAGAAACTAAATTCTTATGTTTCACAATTTAGTAATTTGTCACAGAACTTAGGATATTAAAAAAATTAAGTTCAGGAACACTGCAAGGAAAAACAGGCAGTTGTGTGTTTCTTTTATTTCCAATGGGGCTAGTATGTATAAATCTTCAAAGCCTTGAAGATCAGTGAGTTCACATTTCTATTCTAAAGATAGCTCACATCAAAACTGACACAACAATCAGTTCACCTCTAATACTAAGGAATTCACCTTTCTTCTTGTTATAGTGTTCACAGATAACCTCTGCTGAAGAAACGGAAAACCTAGGCATGCTGGCACTAGAAATGTTTTCAAGCGTTTCTGACCTCACGTGTGCACCAGATTTGATCACAGCGGATTGCATTTTGATTTGATGCCACATTAAATTTTACTAAGTACATATCAAAAAGATGCCACATAGCCATAGTTGTGAAGTATTTTCATTATTGCAATCAGAAAATAATCAAATTCTAGGAAACGAACAAAACTGAGTGTAAATATTGAGTGCAATGTTAACCTAGTATTGTCATCCACCAGTTTAAGATTTTGAGTTTAAATGGCAAACAATGCACCTTGGGTAAGTGTCTTGGAACAGTGAAGCTCAGCCTACAGCATCAAAGCTGCACTGAGAACTCTTTGCATCTAGACATACAAATGTCAAAACCCCCTATTAGCAAGAAGAGCAGCTCAACATCATGCACAGAGTGTTTTAAAGAGCTTCTTGCATGTCTCGCTTGCAGCTGATTTAATTAACCTGGAGTTACAAATACGTTATGTTCTAGTCAGTTACTCATCTAATGTTGGGTCTGAAGCTGGATTTAGAGGAAGCCAAAATTGTCATTCAAACCACTCAGGAAGCCACCCCTTTGTTCTTGTCTAAAAGATAGACAAAATCCTCTCTGTCCAGGGAAGAAACCTGGGTTGTTATCATCTGCATCCACGTCTAGAGTTACTGATCTAACAGAAACATTACATGGTGAAGTCACGCAGATGACTAACATTCTAAGAAGGATTTATATCGCCATTTAAGAATGGAGGAAGCTGTCATCTTTTTGAATTACTACCTTCTGACCCTGCTTCAGTAAGAAACTCCATTGCTGTATTGTTTTACCACAAAGAGCCAGTCTTTCTTCATCTCTGGAATACTTGAAAGTATCTATTGTTTCTACAGAGGCACAAGGTAAGCAGCTGGAAAAAAGATGCCAGAAGTGAGAGGAGAGATCTAAGGAAGCTCAGATCCACAAGAAATCAATGTAACTGATGTGAAAACACCCTTCCAAAAAATCTGCTTAAATATTTACAAAATGTCAAGATTAGATAACTTGTAAATTAGTTATTTTTGTTTGAAATGGGTCACTCAGAGTATCACAAATTTGGATTTTGTTAGGAAGATCACCAAAGCTAAAGTGTTTGGGGCTTTTTTTTTTCTGTGCTAAAAGGATGCTAGTGGCCGTCTGCAAGTATGTTTTTGATCTCCAGTGGGCAAATAATTCCAGCAGCTAGCAACTAGGGGCTTGCAAACAAATCTCAGCTGCTGAAAGACAGGGAAGTCATGCAGGAATGAGGGATGTTAACTTGCTAAGTAATGCATATTTTATCCATTTTTAAAATTTACTTCTTTTTATGAGGAAGTCACCTACTTACTATTTTTACTGCATTCTAAGGGCTGTACTATATCTACAGCTTTTGCTACGATGCTCCCAATCTACAAATTAGTGGTGGTATCTCTTCCTTCCTATAAGCAACCCAGCAAAGCCTTGAACTGGAACTACCTGTTCGTATCAAGGACACACTGATGTCAGAGTGTGAACAAAATTACATCGCACCACTAGCCTGACTAAGTAAACACCAACATTTCTCAGGCAATAGGCCACAGTGCAAAACTGGAAGAGACCATTAAAATCAAAGTTTCTCAAATTAGACAAAATGCTTCACCTTTTTATAACAATTACAAATATATTATATTGTCTTCTCTCATGATTGCTTCACAAAATTAATAAGAATGTGGAAACAACCACTTACTACAAAGCAATCAAGCAACAACTTTTTAATTTGTCACTGAAGGTTGCACACGTTCTAATGACACAAAATCAGCTTTTTTTTGGATTTCAGACAATGGAATTTCAGGGATTTTGCTTTACTACTTTTGATGACAAGTTATTTAAAGCTTGATGCAGTGGAGTGGTGTGAATTCTCACTGCTTACTGAAAACTGGACGAAGTGCTAAGGACAGAAAGTACAAGTTCTGTGTGTTTTCACATACACCAAAGACGAAATGAGATTTCTCACCCACAGTTTCCTTCAAAGCCAGACTATGAATATAAGCATGTAAGTAATATCTTAGGAAAGAAACGAAAAATAATTTTTTGGCTAACATAAGCAACTTGAAAGAATGTATCAAATCCTTTTTAATTTTCTTCAAGTCTGTACGCTATTGAATTACAGTTCAAACAGGTTGCTTTAAAAGACAGCAAGTAATATGAAGAATACAGTACAGATTATTTTACGGATGGCAGGAGCACAATCCAGTACTCAGGCTGGCTGCAATGGTTTCAGTAATTATCAAAACCAAGATACTTTTTATGCTTCCCTCTCAAAACGAATCCATTTAGCTTCCAATTAATTACATTTTTCTCTTTCAAGACAGCACTGCAGGATGCAAAACTAAAATAGCAGAGCAAGCAATAAAAAGTGTATGTGGCGTAATCTTTTCACAAAAATAGACACAAAATTAATATTTAAACTAAACATCCTTTTTATCTTTTTAGCATATGAGTTCTTCAAAGGGAAAAATGGAATAGTAAGACATTACAGGTCACTTTGCAAATACTATTTTCTAAGAATCACACACCATTAAGATTGGAAAAGACACCCCAAGATCAAAGAGTCCATCCAACCTTTCATCAAACACCACCATGCCAACTAAACCACAGCACTGAATGCCACACTCAGTCATTTCTTGAACACTTCCTCTACCACCTTCCTGGGCAGTCTGTTCTAACGTTTAACAACCCATTCCAGGAAGAATTTCTACCTGATGTCCAACACGAGCCCCACCTGGAGCAGCTGGAAACCATTTCCTCTTGTCCTGCTACTACTTCCCAACCTTTCTACAACCTCCTTTCAGGCAGCTGTTAGTACCAAGGCAGCGACCAGTTGCATTTGAGGTGTAAAACTGGTCACTGAGCATCAAAAAAATTAACTAGAAGAATGAATGGGTGACAGCTGAACTGGTGAACCAGAAAGACAGCCTGATGATCCTGGTCAGGATCAGGGTGACAGCACTCTTTATAAAAGAGCATATTAAGAGTATCTATGTTTTCTTACTGGTGTGACAGAATTAATAGTTGAACACACACTAAAGGGAGATGCCACTGGATTCCAGGTATGAGAAATGTTTTCTATCTGTTGAAGAAAGTAATTCCAAAACTCTGCACAGAAGATTGAATTGCCCAAATTAGAAACCAGTTTCTTTAATGAGAACAACAGTCTAACATATGTGGGAGCATTATTTTTAAAGGATTAAAACACTGTTTGGAAAGAGAAGTAATGCTATTTGAGTAGTTTTGTTTATTTTGGAGATAAAAAGTTTGACTGGTTTACAACCATAAAGTAGGCAGGACTCTATGGTCAGGCAATGGCTCTGTGGGACTAGAGGCTACCTAAGGAATACATAGATCCAACAGTTGATTTGCCAGTAGGCAATCTACTTCTCAATCTGATGAACACAGTACTTGGGGTTTTGTGGCATTGGTAATATCCTCTAAATCCTTCTATATAATATCCTTCTAAAGCTGAAGCCTACAGAGACATAAAATTCCATAATGCAGTAACAAAGCCTGATACTGCAAAAGGGCCAGCTGAATAAACCACATGCCTGTATTCAGCAAGAATTCTGATATATAGTCAAAATTAGGTTTTGTATTTGAACTAAAATGTTTCTTCAGTAGTTGTTCAGATTTTCTGTGTGTTGAAAATATTGAAATCTGAAAATAAACATATGGAAGGACAAAAGCTACAAGACATTTAACATAGCTGTTCTTGGTAAAACAGTGAATGAAGATCCAGAACGATTTGCCATTCCTTTTTTCTTCTGGGAACTAAAACTTTCCTTTCTGAAATACACCCTTCAAGGAATGACAAGAGAGTCTATCCTTAAAATGCATTCCATCATAAGAAGAAGATAAGAGAGCATTTACCTCCCCAAGCAAAAACACAGCCATCAGCCCTACTTTAGCAATTCTCTTCTGCTCACCACTTGTAAGGCTTCTGCACCCAGTCCTGCACAGCCCCAGTACAGGACAGATGTTTGGAAGCTGGGGGCAGTTGATCTGAAGGGTTATCATCTGGATATACCTGAAGTGAGGAGATACTAGAGGAAGGTTTGCTGAGTTTGTAACAGGGTTAAGAATAGGGAATCTACTTGCAGTTCTATTGTCCAGGGGTAATCCTTAATGTTATTGCAGTCCTTATTTATTTGTGCCCAAAAATTCGCACTGTATCTTTAAGACTCTACAAACAAGAACCCTAGTGCAGAGTGTGCTATCACAGGTGTTCAATGAACAAATGAGAAAATTGGTAAGTGCACTTTGTTTTATTTAAAACCACCAGAGGCGAGAACCTAGGATAAGGCCAGGCCGCACTCGGCAAGCCAGCCAGCCAAAGAACTGCGCTGCACAGAGCGCCTCTCAGGACATCAAGCTCCCTGGAAGGACCCAGCTGTGCTGGGCACCTCGGAGTCCTCACAGCCCTCACCCCTCACGGATTGGTGCCTTTTCCAACCCTCGCTGTGATTGGTTTCTTTCTTGGTCGCTGGTTGGTTCTTACAGGGGTGCAATCTGGACCAATCGTTTCGGAGCCCTTTGTTCTTACAGGCTGGCGCATTGTCCAATCACAGTTCACAGATTGCTGTCCTCACCCCATGAAGTAATGATCTAGAAAGTTCCCTTCACCCAGCCGGCCGAACACTTCTCACCTGCCCTCAGTATCCACACGTACACCCACACTGCAGTGCCACCAACCTGTCAGTCACAACTTACCCATCATTATTCACAACTTCATAGCAATCAATTAACAATTCATAATCTTGTAACGATTAATAACTTTATCACATCAACTAACAACCCACAACTCCACCCCCGAACATGAACTCATTTATAACAAGTGCTTTTACAACCATCTTTTGCAGGCGGTTTCCTGGGTTTTGCCATGTAGTATTTGCTTCACTGGCTCTTTGGTCTTTGCTTAAGCAGAGATCTTCTCCTTTTTGGATTCTCCTGTCACTTTTTTTTTTTTCCTCATCTTGGAGAGGTTGCAGTAGGAGTTTTGTACTGCCTTGGGGAGGATTCCGCAGGTGCCCACCCACAGTCCAGGCACTAGCCAGAAGCAGTGTGGTGGCCCTGGCAGCAACCAGCCGGGCCAGCAAAACTGAGTGAGTGTCCAGGCTGGGACCACCAACACTGAGTGAATGGCAAACACCGAGTGAGAGCCCCTGGCCAGGGCTCGCACTGATGTGCCTCTGTGGGGAGGGCCTGGCCCTGGCTGAGCCATCCAGTATCTCTCCAGCTGCTCTGGGAGCTCTTTCCTGCCTTCCCGGCAGGAATCTGCTGCCATCTCGTCGCTCTGTCCAAAAGCCCAAGGGTGTCCCTGCTGGGCAGGGTCTCAGGAAGGGCATTTCCAGCATTTCGGGTCTATTTGTTGGTGCGGGGGATATTGAGTTTGTAGCAGTTTGCTATCTAGCTGCCATTTACTGTTACCTTCTTTATTCTTGCCTGTTGTAGCTTTGTTACTAAATTGGTGTGGTTTTGTTTTTTTATTTTTTTCCACTAATATCTGTTGGTATCTCTTTAATCATAGGTGGGAAGGAAGTTACTAATTTCAGACTGCCCACTTCTTTACACTGTCTCAAACCCATACACCTATATGTAACAATTGTAGCACTAAAATGTATCTCTGTGACAGGTGATTTTAGGTTATTCTATTAAATACTTGAGATGTTATCTGTTTAGTGAGTTCACCTCATAACAATCATGTTTGCCAACAGGTAATAACCATCGCTTATCTGAAGACTTGACAAGGAATACAATTTCAATCCATTTAATGAGCATTCAGTTTCTCCGAATAATTCCCACAGGGAGCCGATCTAAACAAAATCCCAGAAGTTGTCAACCACACCTTCTCCATGGCCACTGTTCTTCACTCTTAAAAAACGTAGCTGTGGATGCATCAGTAATTTCAGTAGATATTGAGTGATAAGCAGTGAGAGTAGACAGAAAGACGATCCAGGTAATCTGGTAGGAGACCAATGAGGTTCACAAGAGACAAGGCTGTTGTTCAGTTAAGTCTTGGGATCTGAAGACCTACTGGCATCCTGTTTATCACAACCAGTTTGAAAGTGCTGCAACTGGAGTGTGATTAAAGAATTCCAGCACAAGCTTCAATAACTCTGAAACTTTAAGAAGAGTATAAAACATCCATAAAAAGCAAGTGTAAGAGTAAATACCTAAAGGGTCCGGAGCTCTTGGATAAAAAATTGCCACTATTAGTCATCTTCACCTCTAGACACTACCATTCAGAGCATCATTGGGCCATAGGGCTCTTGGTGCAGAGGCAAAATGCTATGGTCAGATAATACAAGGAACTAGATTATCTTCAACCACTAAAATGTGCTTAATAGAAAGTCAGTATGTTAATTTTGCATTAGTGGTTACATAACCCATTCTCTCAGAATCAAAGACAGCATAAAAACACAAGGCTGGCATAAACTCTGTATTAGCTGCATATATTCTAGTTAATGTGACAGAATGGTTATCTTGTACCCAACATTACAATTCTTCTGTGAACTACCAGCAGTGCAGAGATACAGTTAATGATTGCGAAATCATGCCTTGACTCCATGGTGTTAACCTAATTGTGAAATTAGACTTCGTTTATTTCACAGCTGGGTACTGACTGGTTAGGAATTGAACTGAAAATGGTATTTACAGGCCAGTATGTGGCAATACTCCCCAGCAAACAAGAGACTGAAGAGGCGAAGATAGATATCAAAATGGGGCTGTAAATTACCTTCCTGAATGCTCTTACTCAAAATCTGCCTGGAATATTTCACTACTCTTAAGCCATACCAGAATGAATCTCACAGGCCAATATTCAGATGATAATAATAACAATGGTTACTAGCAAATGCTGTATTTTCTACACTACTCTTTAATGTAGCACGACATCATCTCCCTGGTGTTGCAGTTTCCTGTATAATACATTTTTCTAGCACTGTTTCATGGAAACCAAGAAACACTGACAGAGATTCACAATCAAAACCAACACAAATTAATTAAACTTTAAGGCATTTACTTCAGTTACTTCATATTACTCCAGAATCCCACTGCTTCTAGTTGCTGACTACAAAAAGCTCCAAAATCTTCTCTAGTTGAATGACTACAATCAAAAGCACAAAATAATGCAAGGATTTTAAAACTAAATATAACTTTGTTACTAATAATGTTTTCCAGCCTGACCATGGTGGTTTAAATAGCTTCACAATCAAGAAAATGTGTGAAATCAATTGTGACTGGGAATTACAAAGAAAGTGTTTAGTTCATGCAGATCAATGTAGAAATCAACAGAGACCTTGAAAAAGACAGATCTCAGAATCAAGAGTCTGCAAGAGTGGCTTCTGTCCAGCCTTGTCATCACCCTGCTCTAGGAGCGAGGAGGAAAAGACAGGAAAAGACATTTTGCCATCCCCAAAATACCCAATTAGATGATACTTGGACTTCATTACAGTCTGCCCTGGTATTTTCATGGCAAAATGCAATTTTGGTGGACCACAGGTACAGACCACCATAAAGTCCACCTATTAAAGGCTCAAAATATGCACAGTATTTTTGCTAGTATAGCTACATCTCAGTGAACTGTAGTAAATGCTTTATTATTTAATTTGTTTGCATTTTGGTTTTTTTTGCAGCTGCTTTCCAGTGAACTGCAGTGAACATATTATTTGGGCTTTTTATTTTTTTGGGGGGGTCCCCCTTTGAGGGAGAAAAAATGCACCTGAAATAAATAAACTCCTTTTAGAGATAATTTCTCACAAAAATGAAATGTGCTCAAGGGTGTCCACATTTTATGTAAACACTTTGCATGAAATAATTTTATTATGGTTAAGATAAATATCAGTGGACAAAAGGGGGGAATGGAACAGGGTAAAACTACCAGCTTTTATTGTATTCACTGATTAACACTACATCATTGTAGACTAAAAGAACTGCAATGGTGTACACAAATGTATAAAAATGTACACAAGTGAGCTTTCCAGCATCCCTGAGAACTTACCAAAGATATACTACATTTGTTCACAGGTTTGTGTGTCATCTGCAGCACAGCATGAGATTAGACTGGCTATACAGTCTAATGCTTTCTTTATAAGTTTACCTAGCCACAATGTTCAGTTCTCCCTTTTGCAGAAAGATGAAATTACTTGCAAATGCATCTGCTGATTTCACTTTCCTCTTGATCCTCAACACTAACACCTGAAGTTTTAAAAGTGGCACTTCTGAAGAAGCTTAGGAGACTCCAAGAGTGGTAACTTGCCTCATACATAATTTCATACTAGTAGTTTATATTTCTTACTAAGACTAAAGAGCAGATCTGTATAAATCAGTAAATTGAGTTTCCTCATGTAATGAAGATCTGTAACACCTTGATTCTTGAGTTATTTTCATTTACTTTCAGTCCAGGTTGGGACATCTTTTGCATGACAGTTGATGTGAACTACTATACTGTTTAGATTCTACCTTCATAGTCCAATAGAAACTGTTACATCACAGAATGTACTTCTTAGAAAAACCCTCATGCCTACAATATGAAAAAGTCTCTATTAAAAAATTGAGATCTAAACCTCATTTGAAAATTACTTGCTTTTCAAAAAATCCAATTAATTAACAAGCAGTTTTAGGCAAAACTGTCTGTCCATTTCAAAAGACAATTAATATCTTTGCCCAGAACATTAAAACTTATATGGCCATAGAAACACCAACACTTAATTCAATACTGAACCATCTTGCTAGAGGGAAAATGTAGAATAGCTCCTTTGTAAACACTGTTAAAAATGTATGAGATATTTTTTGTTTTGGAAAATTTAATTATTTTTAATCCATAACCCCTAAATGTCACAAACTAAAAAACCACATGCATTCTAAGCAAAGCAGATCAGAAGCAGGCAGCATATATTAATAACAATGGGCCTATTAGCACAGAATCAGAATGCCAGTCTTAAGATGAGCAGGTCGCATGTCTGTACAGCAAGCAGACTGACAATAGAAATTTTCTCAATATGCAAACCTTTTGTCACAAACTACTTTTTTTGAAAATTGTGCTATCTGCATTTTATACAATCAGGATAAAACAAATAAGTGTCATTTTTTAAAAAATGCATAGCTGTATTTGGTTTTGCCCAAGTAGAACTGGCAGAGGACAGAAAAAATAAAATAAATGGGGGAAAAGTTGCCATTAAATAAAACTAAGTTAGAAAATACATTTTTTCCTGCATTAGAAATTATTTCAACAAGAGACTTTGAAGCACATTACAGGAATACCTAGTAATACAAGGGAAGCCAGAGATACAATCTTGGAGAAGGAAGCTATTTTCATCATAGAATCACAGACTGGCTTGTTTTGGAAGGGGCATTAAGGATCATCTGGTTCCAACCCCTCTGCAGAGGATAAGGATGCTATTCACTACCTCAGGTTGCTCAGGAATCCATCCAACCTGGCCTTGAACACTTCCAGGGATGCAAAGTGTGACAGATTTCATTTTGCGATACCAGAAAAGCTAAGAATTCTAAAAACCAAAGGCATATTTGATGCTTGTCTCCATTCCTAATCCACATTGATTCTAACACCCACCATAAACATTTTAAACTTGAAATCAACTCAATGGTCCAGAAAGAAACACCTTTTGTCATGCTCTGCTAACCAGAACTGCAATGCCATTTAAATTCCACCAATTTCAGTTGTTAAGTTCTCTTCAGACTTTCTCTTCTCCCTTCATGCATTTGCAATATTTCAAATATTTTGGTATTGATGTCAAAGGTTCTTGAAACTACTTCTTGAAACAATGTGTCTGGCCCCCAAAAGTAAACAAATGCCAATTCATTTTCACGAATCTACTTACATCATCAAAAGAACCTTTCTGTGCATGTGTTTAATTGACAGAATAAACTTGTAAATACACTCTTGGTCATTACAATTTCTGTTTGATGTTATAGAATTAGACCAAATTGGCACTTCAGTTTAATTCTACCCCAGAACACAAAACCTGACAAATTCTCAAGGAAGTCACCCCTTGGATCAAAATGCCAGAAATTACAGAACAAATATTTAGAATGAAAAAGGTAAAAGGAAATGTGCAGGCAAAGCTTCCCTTAAAAGATAAACCATTTTCCAGATTAAAAAAACATATAATATTTTCAGATTTCGTTTGTTTCACTGTGCACACTCTGAAACCAATGGCTTTAAAGGCAGCTGTGCATTCCCATCAGACAACCTTTCAGAATTCATCTGGATTTCTTCAGTTTCATGTATTTCTCTAATAACCTTCAATAGACCTCTATTCAAAGGCTTATCCCATCCTTCCTTAAACTCATAAAAAAAGTTTGCAAACACATTTCTGAGCACAAATTTCCAAAGTATTATTACTTCCATGACCATACCAACACTTTAGCTTCAACTAAAAACTTCCTGACATATCAGCTCAATTTATAAAGTAAGTATGAGTCAATGACAGTTGTATTGCTAATCCCAGTAAATGCCTTCCTTCCATCTGTTAATTGTCATGCCATTGTCAAATTGACGGGAATATATTAAGTGGCTGCTTAAAGGTTATATTGTATTTTATCTACTCAGCTTTAGAAAGATATATTTAATTACATAATAAGGAGGAATTTGCTTTAACTCCCAAATCACCTTAATTCTCAGTTCCATTTTTTCCACCTTTATTCCAGTTTCTCTTTCACAAATAGTTTAGTTTTCTCTCTATACTCTGAACTCACAGTTTGAGAGGTCTTAATTTCTTTTCAGGAAAAGAAAAGCCATGGTTTATGCCAGGAATAGGCCAAATATGACTCTGAAATGTGAATGAACTTTAGAAAAGCATTATGTCCTGCTTTTAGTTCTGTTTTTAAAAGTAAGAATCCATGTGGATTCTGAAAATTATTATTCTTTTTTTTTACACTGGTAATTAAACAGAATTATTGCTCACCATCAAACCTCTTGCAAACATGTATTTTTTTCCACAATATTGTTTTCAAGACCTGGATAATTCCTTTAATATTGCATTCCCATTCCTAAAGTCCCTTTTTTAATAAAATGGTTGTTTTCCTTTAGAATTAGAATTTTCAGAATGTTATATTATTTTTAAGTAAACACAAAGTACAGTAATTGTTTTAATTGTTGTTTCTGCAGATTTAGTATATACTGTTTCTTGTACTCACATTTGTCAAATTTATGAAACCAATGAGCCCTTTTTCTATCAAATATTGGACAAAAATAAATGTGCTAACTATAAATGAGCATTAAATTTACAGTAAAAATACAAAACCTCCTATTCAGACTACAAAAAGTACATACATGATTAATATTTTTGCTGCCAAAGCACCTACTGCTTCTCTGGATAGCAAAATATTTTTCCTTCCTTGTGCAACACCCCCTATGCAAGATTATCACTTATCTACTCCCTCCCTTTATTTCATTAAAATGTAGTCTGCTGCTCTACTGTAGAAATTCCCAGCCTGCTGCTAAACACTAGACTCTGCCTAAACATGTATAAATATGCTTTAAGATTTGATACAGCTTTAGGTGACAGCATATTAACGGAAAAAAGTATTTACATCCAGACAAATCTGATAATCACTTCGTATAGTTGTCAACTGTTTATCAGCTTATGTTAAGACACCTGATTTCTATGCATATGCAGCTGGTTAAAGCAGCACAGTTCAGGAAAGTTCAGCTGACACTCTTATTCATAAGGAGCAAACTGGGTAATGTGAGTCAACTTTTCAAATCCACCAAGACTTTCAGGCAGAAGAATGAAGTTAGATGTTACATTCTTGTAAGAGCTTTGCCTCTTCAAGCCATTGCAAAGCTGGTATGCAACCACATGGTAAGATGAGCCACCCCAAAATTGAACTTGCAGCAGATTTTCCTACTTCTACCAAGATTTTAGAGTTTTTTTTTCAATAATAAAGCAACAACTAGTCTGAATTTAGTAAGTAAAAGATTTAATATTTCTTGAAAATTATTTAATCCTAAATTCCCTTTATAACACACACTAAATACTTTTTAGATTGCTTTGTCTTTTTACAACAATCAAAAACACTTTATTACTGGATTTGTTTGTTGGGGTTCCTTTGTTTGTTTGTTTGATTCTTTCTTTTAGGATATAAGCAGCTAAAATTTTATCTAAAAGACATCTTGGTTGGAGCTTACTGTAAACTAAACAAGAATAATATTGTAGCATTCACATATGTCAACACTGAAACAATTTACTTACTTTTTAAGACTGTTTCTTTTTCCTGCCCCTCAGCTACAAGAGCATGATGCCTTTCACCAAGGCTTCTGCTTATCATGTAAAACTTCTAATTAGAACGAAGAAATATTTTCATCACCTTTAGTAGAATTCAGTGATTTTTGTAGGCAATTGCTTTAACAGAACTCTAATTAACACTAAGGGTTTTAATAGAAAGGTATACTTATGTCCACTGCTTTTTTACCAAAATAAACAATGGACAAACTTATAATTCTCCTAATACAAGGAAAAGAAAAAAAAGAGATAAGAACACTTTAAAGCCATAATTTACTGTAATGACTTGATGAATCCTGAGTCATAAAATAAGACTCAATATTTAGTGTTCTGTAGGAAAGCAGAGAAATGAGACATAAAAGAGGAAAAAAGTCTACAACATATGTACTCTACATACAGGGAGATATTTAAAGATGCTGAAAGTTATTTTCTCTCTCTGAGTATGTGTCACGGCATTTTTCAGGAACAGTATTTATACCTATGCAACTAACATTAGCACAACAGTAATTTTAATTAATTTCTGTTCAAGCCCGTTATGCTTATAAAATTCAGCACAACAGCAGTACAGTTCTAGCTGAAGATCACGCTGTGTCTCTTCAGCTCCCTTTGTAAGAATCTCAAACATGGGCTGCAGAGAATCTTTGTTCCTCATTTACCCAGTTTCCCTTGTTCACAACTTGTTTTTTTTATTTTTCTCTTTACATAAGAAAACGAAGAACTTATTGAATGCATATTAGTGCCTTGGTCCTTCTGTACAGAAGTAATTTAGTATTTGATAACTCCACAAATTTACTGGCACTTGTGCAACAAAGAGCAGCTCAAGATTTGGACAGCTTATGATTTCACAGTTCATTGCAGAGGTCATACATACATTTCTGAGGTCTGTCCAAATAAAAGGAACTGAACAAAAGCAATCTGTGCTGATGACATCAATGTAATCCTAGCTAGAAAATGTAATGCTGCACAGAATATCATGTCAAAATTACACTGTAATAGGTAATTTGAATATTTAGAATGTTCAGCAAATCTAATGCCAATATAGGCAGGAAATATTATACATTATATTCTACATCATCAAGCATGAAGTGTACAGGGCATCTACAAAGAGAAAGGGAGTACAGATCCTAAGGAGTACTGAAAACTTTGCATTTAACACTGTCTCAGTGGTATAATGCTATTACTCTAAATGTAAAGAGTGACCACTATAATGGCAGGGAGAAAATTAGAAGTAATTAATTATTGAGATGCTTGAAGAGATTTACTTCACCTCTCCCAAATTCTTTCAAAATGCAGGATTACTCCAGTTTATTACAGAGCATAAATACAACAGCTTAAATATGACTGAGAGAAAGAAGAGGGTAAAAGAACATTGGAATGAAAACAAATGGGCATAAATTAGCCAATAGTCACTTCAAACTGAAATTAAGGTTCTTAAACACTGTGACAGAAAAACCTGGAAGAGTCTTGCCATCAAAGCAGTGGGGAAAAAAATCTGAATTGATTTTATAGTGAAGATCAGAGAACTTACAAAGGTGCTGTATGACAGAGCAATCTAGTGAAAGCTAGGAAATCATAGCAGATTTTTAGTTCCAGGTACTTAAATTCTCATCTAAAGAGTGATGCATCCTAAATCAGAAGCTATCACTGAGCGCTGTATCACTAAATATATTACAACAAAGTAGATTCAGAGGTATTAGAGAATATTAGTTTCTCAAAGCATGCTAAATATTAAGCCATATTAAAAATAAACTGAAAATCCACTGGATAGTGACAACAAGCCTCCACTGAACCTTAAAATCATGAAGTTCAAAACAACAGCCACCCACATATCTTATCCTCTGCCCACTGATCACAATGTTGTTGCTAATATGACCCAACATGACATGAAGCTTTCAGTTCTACATCCAACACATCACTAATAGCAACATGTACCTTAACTTTATCACACCTACAAAATCTCAGAAGCAGGCTTTCTACTACTGTGAAGTGACAGCATAGTATATCAGACTGTCAGCCCATTTATATATTTTTCCTGAGTGTATGTGACAGCTTGTAATAAAATTCCACTCTGCCCAGACTCTCAGTTTTGTGTACCATCCCCGTGTGTACTCTAACCAGCATCTCTTCCACACCTAATTTTCCAGCAAACATCCTAAACCATGTTAGCTTCAGTGATGTCAGAAATAGCTTCAGGAAATGTTGTGTATTGTCACTGTGAAACACACACAGCAGGTTACTTCAGAGAATAATCTCCTTCATTAAAATTTTAAGAAGTGAAATATCATTAGATGATTCATTCCCTGCAATCTGTATTGTTTTGTAAAATAATTGAGAAAGGAGTTCACTGTTCCATGTTTTACTTCTTTTTCCCTTTAATTTTCTTGGGCACCGAGAAAAGAAAGTCTTCAAAACTCTTAGAAGTAGTTTGTTTAACTCCTGCATTTAAGAGAAGTCCCAAAAAGGCCAATCTGTAGCTAAATGAACACACACTGAATATTTAATTTTGCTACTATTATAGCACTGATTTCCACATAACAGAAAAACATTATCAGTCAGCTTTTGTCCAAATTGAAAATCTCCAATCTTCCTATTTCCATATAATCTCATCTCCTACAGCCTATTGCTTCTGCACCAAAAAAACCCCTGAAGCCTTCTTTATTCAAATTTGTCTTTAAATGCAGTCTTCAGATGCTTTTTTTCAGATACAGAACAGGAACTAATTTTAATTTTCTTCTTGTGCTTTCATTCAGCTAACAGATATAAAAAGAACATTTAAACTGCAAAGCTCAATTTATGGGATTTTGTAGAAGGATCCTGTCACACTTTAGCAACTGTATATCACTAAACAATCTGCAGTTGAGTGAGAACAAGTTTAATGTTTTTAATTAAAGTTCCCTCAAATAGTAAGAAAAGTTTCCCATTCCTCAAAAATTGCTTTGAAAACAGAGGACCTGTGTGATGTACACTCTGATTTCTAAAACCAAATCTGTAAAAAAAGTAACGTGTAGTAGTATCTTTTGCATCTTTAGGGTTTGTTTTCTTTCTTTAAAAGAAAGAGGAGCTACAAACAATGACAAAGTAAGCAAATTCACTGTCAGGCGCATGTCTGTATGAACAAACATGGAGTAAATAGTAAATTCACACCTTAGAGACCATGAACACTAAGAACAATTAACAGAGGATTATGCAAATTCAAGCCAAATGGTTCATAGAAGCCATAATGTAGGGTCACATCTGAATAACTTATTTTGTGATGGAGAAAACGAAAAGAGACATTATCCTTTTTATTTGAAATATTTGAAAAAGAGCAGTGTTTCTCAGCACAAGTCAAAAGCTACCACAATATAAAGCCACTAAACACAAAGCCTATCTTTACTACTTTCAAGGATCTCTGTGTTGAAAACAGGAGATAAAAAAGAGGCAATATGCGTAAAATATACATTATACATTTGATACAGAGGACATGAGCAGTTCCAGGATATGAGAACAACACGGAGTTAAAATCTGAACATGTCTTGAAATGGTCAGTCTTTACAAGCAGATGTAGTGAAGGATTTACAAGCTTTTATTTTGTTACTATTTTTTACCTTTCTAAAACTGACATTTCAACACCATCCTTCATTCTAAATAAAAATTTACCCTATTGCTAAATGTGGATGTTTGCATAACTACCATAACCCCAGGACAATGGTGGATGTAGTATTACAGTCTCAGTATTAAAGTACTGGGTTTGCACAGAGACACATAAGAATGAAGCACAACAGAAAAGGGGCCTCTGGCCACCTGCTTTTCTTGCCTCCTCTCAGCTCTTTCCTTCTCTAAATGATAAATCTGCTCTACCACATTAACAGCAGTAACATTTCAAAACATCCACTTTAAGATCTAGCAATTCCAAATAGAAATATCAATTCTAGGCAAAGAATGGAAGAGAAAGGAAGGCAGATAATCTAATGAGAGTAGCAATCCACCTGGGTTTTTATTTGTTCACTCTTGATGTGCTTTGGGATATGTTGTTTAATTAATGTTTCACAAAGATAACAATTGTGCTCAAGGTAATGTTCGTAAAAATTCAGTTAGGAACATGCATATTGATGATGCTCTGATTGTCAGTAAGTGTCATCAAGCTTTACAGTGTATTTGGAAACAGGACAAATTGTTCTCCCCTTCTCTGATATGCCAGTAATTAAAATTTAAAAAATTAACTGAGATCAAATGTTTTCTATTAAGTTCTGTAGTTCTAAAAAAACTAAACCAGGAGCTTAGAAGCTGAACAAATATTCAAAAACAGAAACATAAGCATAAACATGTTTTGAGGTTTTAACTATTAAATATAGGAAAATGGGTGGCACACTGCCTTGCAAACTGTTGATTGTTATCTGCCACAGGGTAAATCAGGATTAAAATGTAAGAAGAATAAAAAATTATTTACAACCTCTTTCTTATGCTCAATATCTTTCTTCTTCCTCAAATTTTTAAAAAATTTCTAAATGAACTGCAAAACATTTTACACTGTTTCAAGCTCCTTCTTGGAAATCAAACATCCAAATCCTTATTTCTTCTGGATCTTTTAGTTTTCTGACCTGACTTCATAAACAGTATTGTAGACATAGAGATGCCAAGATATCACCAACTTCCTATCTTCTAATATTTTTTCTTTTTCAAACTGAAAGGATTTTAGCCTTCAATATAGCCAGTTAAGAATGTTTCAGTATAGTAACTTTCAGGTAGAAAATGCTGAATTTTACAGGTCCCTGAAAAAAAAATAATTCTAACAAAAAGAATGGCTAGAAACATGCCTGCTCTTCTGTCTGCTTCTCTGCCTGTTTCCCTGGGCTTGAAGGCTGTCAAGGACACAGGGTTCCCACATTTTCTACCATCTGGCTGCTGCTGAACAAAAAATACTGAGACACCCACAGGTTGGGATTTCCAAAGCAGTGCCATCCCTGACTTGTGGACAATGAAGATACCGGGATTTCTGACCTCCAGACCTAACGGCAGTATCTTAGGGCCTCCTGGAAGCTCTGGCCAACAGGCTGGCTGGTGGCTAGTTGGATGGATCCTCAAGGCTACCAGTGCTCCTGGGTGGCAGCTGGCCGAACACCTGCTAGTCTGACATACTGGGTAGCCTTAGAAGTCATCCGGGTTATCTTGGCATCTGACAAGTTCCTTTGTAAGGAATCAAGATCCCTATCTGTATGTGACTTTCCCACACCTACCAGTAGGTGTGGGAAAGCTTTGTAGTTATTATAGCCTCAGCCCGCTTGATAAAGGCAATGGCCTTTTGTTGCAAAGGACAAAACAGTAAGATTCTGGTTTTCATTTGTGCTGCAGTTGAGGTTTCAAATGATTAAAAAACAATATAAAAGAAAATGCAATAAATTAGTCTTTTCCTTCCCTTATCTCTTCACTGGGACTTGATTTTGTAGTCTGTAAAGCTACTGATTTACCCACATTTGTGGTGTCATCCAAGAGAACTGGCCTGCCCCTTACAATTTGGATTTGAATAAAAAATTCAGGCTGTTTTTACTTATATTTCGGCTAAAACATTTGAATAGCAAAAGACTACATATACTGTAACATCTTGGATCCCGACCCATTCTGTATGAAACATCTGCCAACCAAATCTGAAGGGTAAAAGCTAATAAACAACTGTTCATTAAATAACAAATTACTTTACACATTATCATATAAACTGGTCCAAATATGCATGAAAAAAGTCTTACAGTCAAGCATTGTATCTGTTGCAATGTGAGCAACACATAAACAGCTTTAAAAGAGTAGAAAAATTGTAAGTTTCTGAGCACAGCCAGTAAATCAGGGAAAATAGAGTGGTTTCTTAACTAAAATAAGCTTTGAAATGAAGTAGAAGTACACTGTGCAGAAAATGGAAGATAAGCTGGTGAGGTGGCCAGTAATGATGCATTTAAATAAGCAATTTGGCTAGAATTTGCAGTCATCTGTGAATAATTTATCAAATTGAGTAAAGCAGCTCAAAAGAGTGCACTGGCTAAAAACTGCTGAATATTTTTGCAGTGATACAATTCAACATCTCCCTCAGTTTGAGTTCCTTTACTTCTAAATCCATAAAATCACTGAGAACATTCCAGTACACTGCCTAGGTGACAGCTGAACACAGACTACATCTTCCCTCAAAATATTCCTGAATACAGACTGTAAAAATGGTAAAAGGCTTTCTTCTTTCTCTGAGAAAACAAAACAAACACAAAATGCAACTACTAAAGCATCACACATTGAGACAGTATGCTCTCCACACACTCTGCAAAGTTCAATCAGGGCCTGAGATCAGGCACACTTGCTTATCCCGCAGCTCATACGTTCTGTCGTTGGCAGCCTATGCACAGCCTGTATCATAACACAGTCTTCATGCCTTCACAATCCAGAACAAAATAAAAAAATCAAAGCAGCAGTGGTCTCTTCATTCCTTCTCCCACCCTACGCTCTACAGATGCTGGAAAGGGATCTGCAGGCTTCTTTAGGATGAAAGTCATATACTGTAGTCAGACTGGTTGGGTATGATTGTTAAATATTTTCAGTTCTAGCCTTACTGATGAGAAGAAAACACAGAATTATTAAATGGTTTGTGCTGGGAGTTTTAAGTGTCCTCTAGTCCAGCCCCCTGGAAATGAGCATGGGTAACTCCAACTATATCAGGTTACTCAAAGGCCCATCCAACACTGCAGAACAGTAAATTCTAGCTCGTTATAAAAGAACTCGCTCAGTAAGACAAATGTGAATGGCTTTTACACTTTATCACCATCCTGTGATCAGAAAAGCACATTTATTGCTATGAACTGTTCAGTCCAAGGCCCCTGCTGCATCTCTAATTACAACACCCTTTTATTTACACTGCACAGGGATTATTGTCCTTAGCAAGCATGCTTATCTGGAACATGATTGTAAAGAACAACTTACTTCAAGCATTTCAAAATTGGGTCACTTCTTTTCAATCTGCAGTTTAGCCCTCATAAATGTTTTCACCCAAATACAAAAAACTCCAATTACTGGCACCCTTTCTTTAATACGATGCAACTTTTTGCTATCCCTTAATGATGCAGCTCACCAAAAACAGCTTCTTCCCCCATTCCCAACATAAGCAGAATTGGCTCAAATTTTTAAAGCTCCCATCTTTCCACCAAATTTCTCAAATGTAGCTTCCAGATAAGGAATACCATCATCCTTTTACTGTTTAGCCAGCTCATGTAACAATTCAAAAAATAAACCCCAAAATTTAACACTTGAAATTAATGCATTTCAAATGCTTAAATCAAATCTTGATGCCCTACACAGCATGGAAAAGTCTGACAAAACTGTCTCTACTTTGCGAAGCCCATGGATACCTTAGTTGTTGAACCTCTCATCAAAATACAGAACATGAAGGAGAACAAAGCACACTGACATGTTCAACGTGTTTAGTTTAACAAAGCCAAACGATTCCACATAAGAAAGTTCTAGGATATTTCACTTATCACCAGAACAAAATGGCATTGCTCAGTATGCCAGGGGTGAAATATGTTGCAAGACTAAGACAAAATTAATTTTCTTAATTAAAAAAAAAACAAATAATAAAAACCTTCCACTTTACAACTCTGAGGACAGAATAATGAAAAGACCCTAAAGACTATTAATTAAAAGATTTTGATTTGTTTTGCTGAAGAAAGCATTTAGATTGCTGAATCCATGTAAAACTGATAAAAGAATATTGATATTAGTGAGACAGAACTCACACTTGCACTGAGAAACAGTTTCCTGATCCAGAAAAAAATATATCATTAATTACTTTTTCTTCCCAAAAAAAGTCTGAAAAAGCTTTCTGACTTAACCTGGTTTGACAGTAGTGATTAATGCAATGATTTAAAAGTAAAGTAAATATATATGTATATATATAAAAACATGCATTCTGAAACACATATACGCTACTATAGATTTTCAGACACTATTTCAAATAAAGCAAGTTCTACTAATGCAATCTATATTGTAGCGCATTTTCAGGATAAAACAAGAGGAGGATGATGTACCACCCCTCAACAGCTACTTTTTAGAAGCTGCATTTGAAATACAGCAAATGGATTAAGTGGAAATTAATACAATCTTAACTCATGATCAACAAATCATGAGTTGTGACAAAATGAACAAACTTCCTGCATCTTTCTGGTTAAATTAATTAAATTCTTCTTGATATATACTCACTTGAGGCTCAAGAATCCATTACAAATGTCTAAACCAAGACTGGATAACATATGTCTTCTGGCTTTTCCATATTATCATTTTAATTTTAAAAATATCTCAAGAAGTAAAAAAGCAGTGAAGATGAAAGTATTTCTATTTAAAGAAAACAAAATAGAAACTGTACAATTTAATCAGCTGAGAAACCAGAGCTTTGTTAAAAGCTGTAAATATAACAAAGATTATCACTCAGTCACAGGAAAAAAAAACTACCAGCATGCCTTTGAAGAAGGATATTTAAATTTACCAAAAGCTCAATTACTGTTTGCAAGGATAACTACAGAAGTTAATAGAGAGCATTGGGAAGTGTTGTTCTCATAACAAGTCGACAAAGTACCACAGATAAAGTAACACGAAGTGTTAAGGCTTTAGAGACTATGGCTTTCCCAAAACACAGCTCAATCACATACAGAAAATTAACACAGGAAGGGCATAGCCAAGACTCTGAAAAAATACAGTGTACAAGTTAATATGCAAACTCTTGTTTTAAGTTTTGACTTTAGTTAGTACCTAAAACACAAGTTCAATGAAAGTATTCTTCCTCAGCTGGCTCTTCTTAAGATCTCGCCTTAAGGCAACTCATGTGCTAAACTCCTCTTCATCTGAATTACAGCCTGTATGGACTTGTTGAGCCCTGCACACAGGAATGAAGCATGAGAACTTCAGCAATCTTACACCTGGACCTAAAAGGTGTATTTAAAAAAGCCTAGTGCTCTCTTCCACATTTCCCTATGAAAAGTTAAGATGGAAAGAAATATGACAAAAAAACCACTCTTTACTCCATATATTTTGAATTTTCACAAAACTTATTGCAGTTCAAATGTGCCTCTGGTGTATCAAATGCTTTTAGACTGTGCTTTAGGCTATGAAAAATCATGCACTTACCACCTCATCAATGGGCTTGGTTATGAAGTCAGAGACCTGCCAACAGTCTCTTGGAATGGTCCAGTGACAAGTGTCCATGGATAGGAAAACCTCTGCAATTAGTAGAGGTTGTCCATATTTTGACTTCTTTGGCACTCAAAGATGAACTCCAGCAGAAGCTACTGTCTGAGAAATCCATACAGAAAAGGATAGCCAAGAGGCCAGACTAGATGATGGTTCTCAGGGGCCTGAAAATTATTATAAGATACATGAATAGATATGTGAATGAACTAGAACAATGTGTTATTGTTTATGCTGTATTCACACATTTACATTCCAGCACACATTTGCAAACACTCCAGCTGCATTCACTATGTTAACACTCAGTGTTGCAACCAGTGGAGCTGTTAGTGAGAGTAGCCTGGAAGAGCTGCATCTTGTGATTTGAAAAGAGTACATATTTATCCCAAGGAATCAAGAATGCCTCCTTTCACAGCTGAACTGAATTGACTGTGTGGGAAAAGTTCCCTAGAGATGAACAAAAATGCCTTCGTGTCATGGAATTACTAATAGCCTGCTGACATATATGACAATGAATCCTGAAAGTATAGCAATGAGTAAATGAAAGGAGCATCTCAGAATGAAACCCCAGGCAAATCGGGTGTAATTTGTGAAGAGTAACCTCAGTGCTGGAAAAGCCCCTACTTAACATACCTATCTAAAAATCCAAATTTTGCCAGGCAAGGAGCCTAGGTGTTCTGTGCCTAGAGCTGTTAGAGCACCTGAAGAGGCTGTGTAGAGCATGTGAAGATAGAGCAAGGCAAGATTCCAGAAATTCAGAATTAAAATCCTGTAGTGGAAGCTGAACACATTAAATCATGCACTTTCTCGTTTCTAGATGCTTTGCATTAACAATTCCCTACACCCTCAAAAAATACAGAGTACCAATGAATAATTTTAACCCCATGTTAGTGAAGCTTTTATTCATTTATTTCCTTTGTCTTCAAAGCAACAGATTTCCTGGCAGACCCTTAATTCAGAGGCCTAATCCTTCTTTCCATTTATGCGAATTCTTTGAGGAGATACATCTGAATACAGAATGCCTGAATTACCCTTTTCTTTGCCTTTACATCATCCTCCCATTTCTCTGCTGTTCAGCACAGCCTAGTTCACATTCTTGAGGTATTCTCCCAGAAAGAGAGATCCTAGGGAAAGTATGGAGAACCGAAAAGCAGAGGATGCAAGAATAGCAAAGGCCCAGGTTGCAAAAAGGCTGTATTTAAAAGGCTGTGAAAGACCAAGGATCAGCAGTACAAGAGGAAGACGGATAAAAGCAGGGCTTATGCCTTATGAAATTCAGACTGCCCATTCTGCTCTTACAAGTCCATTATGCAGTTTGAGGCAAAATGCTTAAAACTTACTGTTCGGGGTTGTTTCCCCCCCCCCCCCCCCCCCTTTTTTCTCTATGTGGAATTTTCCCCATTGTCATGCTAAGATAAGTTGATTAGGATCTAATGACAGGGGAAAGAGTGGAGGGGAGGGAAGAGGGAAACCCCTCCATATCCAAACATCCAGAAGAGCAGACAGAAGGCTCTGGCTCGCCCCATTACCCCGCGGAGTTCGGACGAGAAGGACGATCGCAGCCTCAGCTCCATCCCTGCCATCCCAGCGTCGGGAGCCATCCTCACTGCTGTCAGACCCTGCCCTGCTGCCTTCTCACTGTAACCTGCCACCATCCAGCACTCTGCTGAGCACCAGGACCCACACCGTGAGCGGAGAGCTCTCTCTCCATCTCTCTCTCCCCCTGGGACAGCGCTGCCATCACCCCCAGCCCTCCTGCAGCTCTGCGGGACCTGCCCACCCCCAGCACTGGGAACTGCAGCTCAGGGAAAAGGTGCCTGCAGCCAAAAAACACTGGGACTGAGTTACTGTTCTGTTTGTGGCTAATTTCATAGCTGTTGTTGTTCTTGTTTGTCTTGTTAGATATACTAGTAAAGAACTGTTATTCCTATCCCCATATCTTTGCCTGAGAGTGCCCTTAATTTCAAAATTATAATAATTTGTAGGGAGAAGGGATCACGCTCTTCATTTTGAAGGGAGGCTTTTTCCTTTCTTAGCAAATACCAGTCTTTCAAACCAGGACACTACCCATGCCTGAAATTATCGCATGATTTGCCTGTGTTTAAGGTGCTATTGTTACAGTTCATAAACAACTACAGAAACCACCCAGTCACCTTAACAAGTTTTGGAGAAGGTCCAAACTACCCTGCACTCCTCAGCTTCAGAAATCCTTTTTACTGACAAATGTAACTCTATCACTGATATCCTCCTTCTTTAAACCATGAATTCCACCAGTAATAATAAAGAATACCTTCTGCACAACCTAAGCTTCTAACAGACAATGGCTTCAGATGCTCCTCTGTGGATGCAACAGATGTGCCTAACCACACATGACTCAGTGTATGAGTTGTATGTGAAAACCAGATGCTGAGTACACATTTGTAAAATGCTGTTAACCAAAACACTGAGCAACCCATGAGAACCCACCTCTCCCTCCCAGTATGGGGATCAGAAAACCTGCAAAAGGTAAGCTTTCTGTGTTCCAGGAGGAAGGTGCATACTGATGATGATGGCTTCAGCCTCTGATATTTGTCCTGCCCTTCAGAGAAATCACAGGCGTATATGACAGGAAAAAATGAAATCAAGTCTTTTAAGAACACAAAAGTAAATCCTACCAGATGATTTCCACCAGACTTCTTAATGTCTGAGCAGGAAATCTGGCAGACTGTTGATCACTCTTAGGATGTGACCAGCTACACGGAACCATCAAATCTCAGAACTTTAAACCTCCTGAGAGGAACCAAACAGGTGCTCCAGGGATTTCTTTTCCACCTTAAAAAAGGGGAAGTATTTGGTACCCATACCTATTAGAAGCAGAAAACACTGTTCCCGCATTTCACAACTTACTTCATACGTAAATATATTACAGGCATTCTCACTAAAAAAAAAAAAAAAAAAAAAAAACAGATGTAAATGTGAACTGCCAACACTATTTCACAACCAAAATTCTATCCAAGTTGTGTATTTTAGATATTCAGGGTAAGTGAAACAAAAGTACCCTAATTACAGCAGGTTGGTGTTCCATACTATTAATTATTATAATGACATTCAAATAAATAGGTCAAACAATGATAACACAGACACAAGGAAAATTATTATTTTGTCAGTAATTTGGTATTGTTAGACTTCACCACTTCTGACCTGCACAAACTGTGTGTTCCATTCCTACATTTAGAAAAGACATTAAAAAAAAGTAACTCCTTTGCTTTTTTTTACACAGCAGATAATACTTGCACTTGAAAAATAACAAGAAACAGCTGGAATCAGTTCAAGCAGTAGCTTGGGTTGCAAACAGAGAAAATGCAGCTTCTTGTTACATTGAGAAATTCCTGTTGCAATTTTAATAAATACTTTAATTAGGGAAAAAAGCCACCACCATCTCAGTTGCTGCATGAGGCTATTACATTCTTCCTGTTTTGTACACTATAAAAGTATTTGGAAATCAATATGACTCAAGCAGCACACAAAGTACTGAAAATAGAAACACCAGTGGCTCAGCAGGATACAACATCCTTGAACTTTCAAATGAGAATAGTTAAGAAAGAATAATTCCTGTAAAATATAGCACTTTCATCCAAACAATAACTTCTTTTATAGAGTTTCCACAAAAAAAATATAATTACCATTATAAAATGGCATTAGGGAAAGCAGCATTCCACTTGGTCAGCATAAGCGGCACAATTCTAGAAAAAGATTACACACAATGGCACCTACTGAACTTCATCTCCTGTGAAGATTACTGTACTTTTGTAAGCCACATGAGACACATTACAAAAATACAAACCCTTCCATCAAAATGCAATTCATTAAGGAAATGTTCACTATTTTTCTTACTCCCTTATTCTTGCATTCAATTTGGGGAATTTTTTCTGCTCCCAGAGTACTTTTCTTTTACTTCACAATACCAACTGCTTAAGTAAAGTTGTCTTCTTAGGGCTCTCCCTACTGTCCTGGCTACATTTCTGTACCACTCAATCTTATCTGATTCTCAGATTCGATCACTACTTTTCAGTCAGTAATAGTCTAAAATTCACCCTTATTAAAAAAGCTTCCATCAGGGAGATTTGATTCATCATTACAGCACTATAAAGCAACATATGCCTTGAAAGAAGATGAAAATCCCAGAGCCTGAATTTACTCAGTGGAGGCTTGGGAACTGCTGGGTGGCTAAGGAATAAAGAATCACACAGAAGGGACACTCAGGCTTGCTGAGGCAGGAACAGCACTGTATTTATGAAATACTGCTCCTACTGCTTTATCCCATGAGCTTGAATGCTTTCCTTGGCAGCCAGATTGCAGCCAAAGGCTGCTGCCATCAGCCATGCACCTCTCCAGCTACTTGGGGAACCATAATGGGTATTCCAAAGGAATTCAGAAACAGAAATTTTGTCACACTTTGGCAAGAGACACTGAAAGTAGGATTTCTTGGCTCTCCATTTTCATTTTATCACATTACTTACAAACCCTTTTCATAAAACATTCTTAGAAAGGTGGTCAGTGTCCAAGGAAGAGTTAAATGATAACAGACACCAATCATTCAGTCCACACAGGTAAATTTACTAGGGTTTGCACTCTGCTGTATCTTTTATCTTCAAAACTAAAAAGGTATCCTTTTCAAGACCAAGTAGCAATAGTATTTCATCTACTCAGTCTGCTTCAGCTTCTTTAAGATCATAAAGGTAAATTATAGTTTTGCCCTCTAGCCTCAGTTCAAATTTAAATAAAAGAAAATATGTCATGAGAATCACAGGACCTACAACATGCTGAAGTGCACAGTGGAAGCTAATTTAAGTGCTTGAAATTAGGTGCAAAAGTGATCTTGAGTTTTATGGATATTAAAGAAAGGCTTTATTTCTGAACATAGAAGCTTCATAAATGTAAAATTGTGTTTCTTAACAATTCAGCTCTTAATATCCATAATATCTTGTCAATATACAAAATGCCAAGAATAAAGAATACAAAGAAATGCTAAGAATAAAAAAGGAAACCATCCATAGGACACTGGATATATTTTTTAGAACTAAAATAACTGGGCTATATTTGTCATCCACCTTCCTTTCAGTAAGATGCTGGGGCAAATCTGAAACACTGATTGTGCACTTATGTTTAAGCATTCCCTAAACATTATGATTTCCATTAAATACATATGCGCTAACATGTCTTCATCTTGTAAGAGGAATTCTTGTAACACTATTGTTCACAAATGTCACTTCTGTAAAATTGCCAGTCTCACATACTTAGGTTTTCCTAAGACCAAAAATAACTTATTTTGGCTATATTTGAAGTAAACTGTTTCAATCACATTTCAGTTAAATAGCTTGACTTCTTTATTTAGACTGCTTTTCCAATATATTTCAAATGGAGTTTACACACTGATCCATTCACTAAAGATGAAAAAAAAAAACCCTAAACAACAACAGTCACCTATTACTGTTCATTTATTCAGTAATTTCAGAGAGAAAAACTGAGTCTATGTCTCTGATGACTCAATACAGGTTCACTCACAGAATTTTATCAAGAGAGAGGTTACTCAAAGATAATTTTTTTCTGAAAATATAGCAAATCCATAGTTTCAGAAGATCATTTTAAAAGGTGACAAAATGTGCAAGAACAGATGTGCATTAACAGATGCAGTTTCTGTTGCTGAAATACTATTGTGTATTAACTACAGATTTCAGTACTCCAACACTTCTAACAGCTAATAAATAATTTTTATCAAAGTATGTATTTATTTAATATTGTCATTTGTTTTAACTAATTATTCAAGTGACCCTAGAGTGCTTTGAAGTATATGCATTTAGCTTCCAAGACTCCCTTACTTTCAGGCATGGAAGTAATCTCACCTTTCAACAAGATGTACCAACAAGAGTACAAAAAAAAAAAAAAAAAAAAGAAAAGAAAACAACTAACAAACCAAAACAAAACCACAAGCAAAACAAAACAAACAACCCAGAAAGCAGAAGTCATCTTTCTCAGTACTCCACTGAAGTGACGAATGGATGAATTTTGTTTAAGAAAATATGAACGTAAATGCCCCATGCAATTCTGAGGCAGATGCAGCAATTTTTATCTTCTGACCCTGGTTGTTCCAACTCAACAGAATATAAAAATCCAATCATTTTCAAATATCTGAGCAGTCCCATGAAATGAAACAGAAGTATCACAGGTGCAACTTGTACCATATGTAAATGTTCTGTTGTATTAGAGCTCCCACACCATGTAAGAACAGTGAAATCATATTGAATAGTTTAGGACTTGAAAGACAAGATCTTGACATTTTTTTAAAACACAGCAGGAAAACAACCAAAAATGCTGAGAACTTGTATGGTAATCAAAATCTTTCAATTGCGGAGTATGTAATTTTCTTGGAGAACTAAAGAAAATAAAACTTGGAAAGCAAATGAACTAGTAACATTTAAGTACAGTCCGTAATAGGTCCTTAATATACACCTGTGTGCACACATTTGTGTGGTCCAGGTAAGATGAGGCATTTATAACTTCTCTTTCTTGCATGGACTCTCTTTGCCAGATGGCATGTAAACTCCTTCTGTAGCTTTTCATCTAGTCAAGGATTTACAGAATGGTCTACATCCTTCTCTCAAGATTAGCAGGGAAGAAATTATCTTTGATACCTCTGTTCTTTTTTTCCGAAGTTGGAAGTAAACAAATAAAAGGTTCAGATTGCTAGGGGATGAAAACACAAACACTGACTACACAGATGACACAAGGTTTACTATCTGGTAAGGTACAAGACAAGAGCAGGAATCCAGCCATTAAATTGCTGGAACACTCTGCAAACCACAGCACAGGGTACCAGTAAGACCTCATCAGAACTGAGACAGGAAAATCCAGTGATCTATTTGTAAAAATTATGATTCAAGTTGGCAGAACAGGAAAAGGATGCTAGGAATTTCTGGGAATGAAAAGCCTATTTACATTAGCACCAAAAGTAGCCTGGCTCTTGCATAGGATTGCAATACAATGGCAATTAGGGAATAAAATTCCTCTTTAAATGTCAGAGGAAGCATTACAGAGAAGTCTTACGATGAAAGATAACTCTTACATACACACAAAAATAAGGACGGAAGACTTTCAAAAGAGACCAAATAAAAAAAATTCACTGTTCTCAGAGAACAGATACTGTTCAAGAAATTAGTTGCAATAGTTGGGAGGTAAACCACCCAAGTACAATAAAGCTGCATGTAACAATCATACAGCTCAAGACGTCTTTCAGTTTCACGCTACACCTATTAATTTTTCCCCCTGATGACACTTCGTTTTCAATATTGAATCCTAAAATGATATGGCTTGTAAGGGATGGTGAAGATTATCTAGTTCCAAGTCCCCTGCCATGGGAAGGAACCTCCCACTAGCCCAGGCTGCTAAGAGCTCCATCCATCCTGACCCTGAATGTTTCCAGAGATGGGGCATCCACCTGTGCCAGTGCCCCATCACCACCACAGTAAAGAATTTCTTGATAATATCTTATATAAATCTACCTTCATTCAATTTAAAACCATTCACACTTATCCTGTCACGACATGCCTTTGCCAAAAGTCCTTCTCTGGCTTTCCGATAGGCTCTGTTTGGGTACTGGAAGACTATAAAGTCTCCCTGCAGCCTGCTCTCTTCCAGGCTGAACAGCCCCAGCTTTCTCAGCCCCTCTTCATAGGAGAAGTGCTCCAATCCTATGACAATTTTTGTGACCCTCCTCTGCACTCGCTCCAGCAGGTCCATGTGCTTCCTGTGCTGAGGACCCCAGAGCTGGACACAGCACTGCAGTGGGGTGTCACCAGAGCAGAGCAGAGGGACAGAATCCACTCCCTCATCCTGCTGGCCACGCTGCCTTGGATGCAGCCCAGGATTGGTTTTCTGGACTGCATCCAGCTTCTCATCCACCAGTACTCCCAAATCCTTCATCTCTGGGCTGCTTTCAACCCATCCTGTGCCCAGCCTGTATTTGTGCTGAGGTATTTATAAGTCAAAGTATTTATATGCCAAAACAGATTCATGTAATCAACATAAACATTCAAACGTAGCAACACCAGTTGCAGCAGTAAGTACACTAAAGTACCATGGCCTAAAATGTTACAGTATATTGTTTTGCTATGAAAATAACTAAATACTATGCTAGTAGCCTCTAAGATGAAAATAATTTATTTCACAATACAATTTACTAACTCTTCATTCTGATTACAAAACCAGAATAACAGCAACAAAAACTACAGGTATTGAATAACTGGGGGCAGGAGGGAAAAACATGACTTGGGTAATGAATTTTTAAATGTTAGTTGTTAATATTTTAAACATAGAAAATGGGAAAAGGTTAGAGAGGTCTACTAAGTAACCCCTAAATATATGCCAAAGTTTCCAGAAGATTCCATTTCAGACAGGTAACAGATATCCATTAGCAATGAGAAGTGTTATACTAATATCTGAACTATTTTAGATCTAATCAATCAGCAGGAGAAATATATACCAGCCAACACATCTCCTCTGCGAATGGCACAGTTCATACAAAAAGCTGAACAATTCCTAAAATACCCACTTGCTGAGTAAAACTTTCAGAACTAAAATATAAAGTATTGTTCAAAATAGCAAGGCTTCACAAAATGAAACCACAAGTGTAGCAGCTGTCATAATGAAAACTCATATGAAATCTCTTTGCTGTCAGTTTCTGTGAAGAAATACAAACTTTCAAGACCAAGACTTGGATAATAACCTTGTGGGCCCTCTTAGCCATTCCTGTATCTCCAATTCCTGCGTATATTTCCCTGCTCCGTAACAATGGTATTACTCTTTCTCCCACACTTGTGCCCACAGTAGTTTGTAATGCAAATAATTTCCATAAACCAAAGGTTTGAGCTGTCACTGAATCATTCCATTATCAGGACTAACATACCTGTTCTGAATTGTAAAATTCAGCAATTTTAAAAAGGAGCATATTTCAACTTGCTTCTGAAAGAGGTAAAAAAATCTTTGCAACATAATAATAAACAACGGAAATCCTTGCAGCTTCTGTGAGGGTTTATTGTTGGTAGAGTATTTAACCTATGTCCTGCTACCAGAAGAAATGCAAAGGACTGACAGCAACCTCAGTAGATGAGAGCAAGCATTCCTGCTTGCCCACAGAAGCCAACTCCTCATGCAGCAGCAGCATTCAGCTGGCTGGCCTTGGCACAGTATGCAGCAAGGTGGTGATAACCCCCATGCCTGCAGCACCAGGCAGCAGCACAAGATGTGACAGCCCCTCCCCAGGCACCAGGCTGGGCTTTACTGATTTACTACAAGAGTTCTGTGTTTTCAGAAATGGTAATAAAAACTCTTGTGACAGCAGAATCACAGTTTAAGATCTGACAATGGACTCAGGTTGAAAAAGATGAATTCAGAAAAATGATGTGCTTCACTTGTTTTGAAGACAAATATGTAGAATCCAAAGACTCATGGAAAACAGAAGAAAACAAAAATAACAACAAAACAGAGCACTGATTACTCCAGAATTGAAAATTCCAGTCTGCTTCAGAATTAGCCTACACTGTTGAATAAGATTGGTCCATAAGTATTTATTATTAAGTATACTTAAGTAAAGAAAGAGTATTTGTATTTAGTGTTGTCAGGAGAGTGTTTAAATCCATCCTGATGGGATGTCCAACATCAAGAATTAAAAAGACAAAGATATGACTTTTAAAACAGATATTGCTCTGAGAGACAGACTAGTGAGACTCCATTTTGCAAATTAAACATGCAAAATAGTAGCATGAGGATAAGTCTGTTCACCCTTTTAAAAATGTTTCATATGGCCTTTCAGGCTAGTGTTTTCATTGCCTTTAATGAAAGAATATGAAGATTGAAGAGAATAACACCTCTTACTACCCTTCACAAAACCAGAATTGCACCATTCATGACAGTAAGGGTTTATAAAAATTCTGAACCTAGCAGCTGTTACAAACAATGAATTATAAGTTATAAACCAGCATACCCAGGTATTTTATGGGAAAGAAAGTGTATTCAATCTCAAATTTCAGAACGCATTTGAAACTAAAAATGGACTAGAAGCATATGTCAGTTTGGTTGCTTGCTTTGTATTTTAATTCATTTACTAACATAAAATCTATTTTGCATGTCAACAAAAGCTTGAGGGGTGGGGGAAGAATTTCCAGTAACTGAGTTTATTTTTGTAATAAATATCATCTTTATTCTTGACAGAGTTTTACTCCTACAACAATGCCATTGTTTCTTTATCCTCCACTCAATATTAGTTTCTAAAGTGATTATAGTTAGATAATGAGCTTTAAAGGATAGGAAACCCAAAGACTTCGTAAGAGGGGAAGAAAAATAAGGCTATTTGGTTTTTCAGTAAAAGGGTGGTATTCAGAGATTTTTTTTCCCATGTAAAAATAAAGAGCAATTTTATATCTTCACACAATTCTGTGCTCATGGCCACAGACAAGGCAACATGATAGCTATTCGGCAGTGTAGCATCTTACCATAATTGGAATGAAAACTCCAAATACAATCACATTTTGTTTTTATTGAGACTAAGTTAACCCATACTTAACAGTGTGTCTTACCCACCCACACAGGGTGCTGAAGTGTTCTTTTTCAACAGAAGTATCTGATGAGGACTCAGACAGAATAATTTTTACACTGACATGTCTCAGACATTTGACTGGTACAAACATTAAGTGGCTAAAAATGACATGTGGCTTGTAACCACTGTTTCATGAATATCACTTCTCCATGGAAAAACATCTTGCACTGTTAATACAATGCTGCACACAAATGAAGTCAATTGCATATTAATTTTACTGGGACTAACTAATCTGCATCACTGTTTTTGCTTTAGACTTACAATATATTTGAAGTGCAATCCAGACAAGATACTTACACAAGAAATTTCCACCCTCCCCACTTATTCTCTCCTTCATGCAGTATACATATAAGGCAAACATTTAATTGCTTTTATTTTTCCAAGGTTTCCTGCCATAGAGCATCATTTAGTAACAGCAGACAAGACCTGCACAGGATGCAAAAAATACTACATGCTCTGGAAACTGTTGGGTTGACTCTGCTCATTATTTCTAATAACAAGAATATTACAAGAATGGTAGATTTACATGTAGATGTATTCATCCTTTTTCATATATTTCTTTAGGAAATGGGATCTGAAACAGAACCCAAGGACAGATTCAAATGTTTCTAGGGAAAAAAAAAAAGTTGTATTCTTCTCCATAATCTTTGGCCCCACGACTAAAGAGCCATCCTTGCTCCCATAAAAATGAAGAAATCTCTGATCTTCCTAAGACAGCTTTTGTTCTTTTCAGAGACTTTCCAATGGAAAGATTTGCATTACGGCCTTCTTTCCTCAAACTTTTTTATTTTCTCCTTGGGGGAAAAAAAAAAAAGTCTTAGATTCCTTTTTTTCTCTATAGAAGAGTGACCTCTGCAGTCAGACTGCAGAATCTTTAATGCTGTTCTTTAACCTCTTTTTCAGCATCACAGATTTTGGGATGTAGGGGTGAGGGGGATGGAGAAGAGTAGAAACAGGAAGAAAAATAAAAAAACAATCAACCTCTCAGAACTCTGATATCAAGCATTTCAAATGCAGATAGCTTCCCTTCCTTTTCTTTTGCTACAGAATGAAAAATGGTTCTCGATTTGGAGGAAACAAAAAATAAAGCCATTGCCAACAAAGGAACCATGCCGCCAGTACTGAAAGAAATTTAATGCTGAAATGTTCCTTTTCTGTAGAAAAGGATCTTGAACCTACTTCAGACCACAAACTGAATCAACAGTGGGATGATGCTGCCCTCTCTAGTACAGTAACAGAAGTGTTGCATATAAGACACTGTTTTTTTGTTTAGGGTTTTTTCTTTGTAGAAGAAAAAGCATCAGCTGTGTCCGTTTTCAGTAACTTCACTTTGAAAGTACACAAACTGAAAGGAATTCAGGGAAAAGCAGCAGCATGAAGTAACATTCAGAGAACATGAACTAAAAAACTGAAAAAAATAATCTGTTTATAATAAAATAATTGATCAAGGGCATACATTTCACAATTTGATACGTTTAGAAGACTGCTACAAAAGAGATCTATGCTCCATAGCCTTTTTCACGGTAAAACTACTAAGCAGACCAAATTGCAGTCAGAGAGATTTAGTGTTAGCATCCATAGAGTGGGAAAGAAAATCTGGTCCAGAAGAATGTACAGAGGAATCTTTAGAATCTCTGTCATTGGGAAATGCAAACAAGAGTTAAGAATTATTTCCCGAAAAAGGTTTAAGCATGAATTTCCATTAATTTGCTTTAGCTCTCCAGCTCATCACTTCCACCCTAAATTCAAAAAGACAAACACAGGTAGCAAGGCCAGCAATTACTTCCTACTTGCCACCTTCTCCATTTCACTGAGAGATGTGTGCAAAGGTAGGGTAGCTTCCAGAACAACTGGGGCAGTTACCATATTTTTACATGCAGCCCAAAGACTCTCTCGTTGCTTTGCACCACTTTGTGCCAGACCACTACATACTGCACCCAAAACAAGTGCAGCCAGCTACTCTTGTATCTAGAGAAACAATTATCAGTAAACTTTCTGCAGTAATGCAGAATTAATGCAAATCCAGCAACATTGTGCAGGATTGTTTTGCATCTCCTTTCTTACACTTTTCCATTTAAGCAGGCAATACAAGAAGCCTTTCCAGATTCAGAAAATGGGTGAAGATGAAAGGGATTTTGGAGAACATACTGCTCAAACTCCCTGCTCAAGGTTTCACACTGTCAAAAATTGCTTGTTCAGTGTGTTCAACAGGTTTGGTCACTCCCAACCTGACTGAAAGTCTGGATCTGCCACAAGGGAACAGTAAATAAAAGTCTGCTGAATAAATTAAGGATTTAGTTAATAAATTGTAAATTATTTATTAATATGCCTTATGAAGAATTAAGTCATTACAAAAAGTTTATCTCCCACAAATCAGCATGCATTTTCATATGTACCATAATTTCAGGCTCCATTTGGTCAAATGAATGACCAGTAGCTAAAAGAAAGAAAAACAAACTATTCTGTTTTAAGTACTGCTTACAACTGAACAATGAAGGACGTCTGAAGATAATGTTTTGTAAATCTACTCAGGACCAAGATACTGCAAGAACAATGGACTGCATCAATCAGAACTTAGAGATCAAAAATATAATTTGGATTTCTATCAAATCACCATACAATTTGCAACAGAGCTAAGCTGTTTCTTTATTCACTCAGCTTCTACTTTTTGCTCCCCTGTAATACTCCTTTACCTAGGAATGTTCCTACATATTTACTCTGCCTCCTATAACATCTTTCTACATCTCAGTGTCTAGCTGCTGAAATTATACAATTTTAGTCTAAATTACCCACATTCTGTTGTAAGTTATTTAAACATCTAAATAGTGCCTCTAGACATTTAAGAGCTGTCCAGTCACATCAATGAGACCACAGCACACAGGAATCACCAGAAATTCCATTAGCTATTTAAGAAAGCCTGGGGAGTTTTTTATCCAACAGTATAAACTCGTATTGTATTTGGCTATCCAACTTATATTTTAGGTACCTGTATCAGTGCAATATAATTGACAAATTATGATAAGCAATGTCATGCAATTTAAGTCTAAGCACAGGTCTCAAATCCAAAATAAAGACAGGGCAATGTCAGAAAATGCCAATGCACAGATTATAAAGGAATAACTAATTCTGTTCTATATAAAATGATATCTGTAATTTACTTTGATTTTCAATTCTGCAGGGAGAGACTTCCATTTTTTATTAAATTCAGTATTTTTCAAAATAACGTAATGAATGGTGGCATCAATAAAAAATATTTCAAAATGCACACGTCAAGAACAAAGATTAAATTACTTTAAAATGTGCAGAGAGAGTTTTAGAGGAAGATTTGCCTTCAGTGATAAACTTTTTTCAATTTATTGTCCCATAAAAGTCATAAAAATGAATGATGCAATAGTTATGAAATAAGAAATGAAAGGCAACTATATTTATAGGTGCATATCTATTAAGAAGCGTCTATTAAGAAGTGTTTTAATAACAGTCAGTATTTTATCACTATCAGCTTGAAATCCATTCTACACTTGTATTTAAAATACTTAGTCCCAAACTACCGCATTAAAATCCTGATTCCATAGATCACAATGCAAAATAAAATCTCTTGTCTACTAAATCAAATTTACAAAACCTGAGACTCTGTTTAGTGCTTAGCATGCTTTTGTGCAGGCAAAAACCAAAATTTAAATTAGATTTTTTTAAAAAATACTGCTTTCTCAAAAATAAGGTAAAATAAAACATGATCACAGTTTGAAAATATGTATCTTGTGCCTTTTTTAAAAATGTGTCTGGAATAATGAAAAGAGGATATAAATATTTCTGAAACTTTTTGTCAACAAATTTAGAAGTGCCTTAAATTTAGTTACTAGCTACAAGGGACCAAATCTCAGCAGAATATGATGTATTGTCTCCAATATGTTTCTCTCTCTAAACTGCGTATTTTGTCAAATCACAGTAAGCCTTGAAGTGTCCAAAAAGTTTTGCAAGAAAGCTTTTGCCATGTGGTGTGCGCAGATCAGTATCACTTAAGGGGCAGGAAGCTTGCTGAGCTCGCACTGAGAACAGAGAAAGTTAATTTAATTTTTCATAATTCTCTGCCTTTGTTCCTAGGGTTTGGGGATTCAAAAACTTGATTTATTGTCTAGAAAGGATGTTTATTAGAATTATGGATTTTATTTTACTGGTAAATTTTGAAAAAGGTATAAATAAAAAAACAATAAAAAGCATGGTTTCCAAAAGACAGCTGTACTTAAAAATCAGATTCGTATATTTTAGATAGAGAGAGAGAGAGAAATTAGCTTGATTTTCAGATAACCATTTACTGCCATCTATGCAGAGATAATTCCTACAGTAGATGTATTAAGATATTAAGTAACACAAAAACAGTCAGAGTAACACATACATATGCAACAGTAAACTTGAGAGAAATGGACCATCATGTAACACATTTTCATTTTAACTAAGATTTAAGGTCTTACACGTAAAATAAACTTCCAGGGTATGAGGAATTAGTTAAAAATTACTACAGATCTACTGACCTTTGAAAGAAGTGAACTGTTTTTAAGACTAAATACATACGTTCAAGATACCTAATTGCTTCATAAACACTACACCACTTCATCCAATCCCAGTTTTCATAAGAATATACACAGAATTTTTGGGGGGTTTTTAAAGGAGAGTTTTGGCAATATTGCCAAAACAATTCTTGGGCTAAAAATTTCCATGGAGTTGTCTGCTTCAAACTTTGCTTCAAATTAAATAATTTTTGGCAAATACTGATTTAGCTTTTCCAAGAATTCTCAAGGAATACCCCAATTTCTTTGTCTCAAGACTGTTATTCTTCTTCCTCATACCTCTGCCTACACCATAATACACCTTCTAAAACAGAGAGAAGAAACACTATGAAAAAAATGCACATTGTCCTGTAGTCAAAGAATGCTACACAGATATAACCTCTAATGTCTGGGCCTGAATCTGCAACCTTAAACTCCATAACGCCATACAAGTAATTAACTCAGGATCATTTATGAAAAATGATTCAATTCTACAGACTGCTCCCCCATCAATCCAAAATTAACTATTCAATGAAATGACAGCTCAATCTTCCTTCTCACAAACAGCAACACTTCAAACAAGTGCACTGACTCCCAAGGCTGAGCATCTGTGGTGAAAAAACTCCACTCACTGTTATCTGCAGCAGTTTTTCACATATGTGCATCTTGCATGTGGCATTTTACTTTGTCATTTGTTTTGATGACATTTACAGAAGATCAAATTAGCATGGTGAAAAAGGACCTTTAGTTTCATAAGTGATTTTGGCCAAGTACAATGTCTGGTTCCTACTGGTTTGCAAATAATGATGAATCTGGATTATAACAAACTTTACTTCTTCTGTGTATGTGATGTGGATGAAGGCATAGCAGCAAAGAAATCTAATACTGCAAAACCAAAAGTCAATTTTTCTGAACTGAAAACTGGTAGCAGGGACTCTAAACACCACAGATCAGGTTATTGAATACTTGATATAATGCCATAAAAAATATCCAAAGCACTGTAACAAATGTCACAGACAAAACCACAAAATACAGGACAAATTGGTGTACACTCTTTCACTTAAAAATAAAAGTCTATTTCACTATTAGACCAGTCACACCTTCTGCTGATAGCCAATCTACTATCCTTAAACCTTGATTCCATTTTGGCTGTACATCTATTTATCAAGAGTAAAAGGCTGCTGGTGCTCTTAAAGAGATAGTTTACCAGTATTTTTTTCTGAGAAGTAAAAAAAGGAAAGAAAAATTAATTATAACCATAAATTTCCCTACTGTTTCTCTTCTTCCAATGTCAAATACAGGCATTGAACAAAATTATTTGGCTAATTCATGAAAAACACAGAGACAACTTTTAAAATTTGGAAGCAATTTTTAAAGCCTTGAAGGTTTAAAGCAAATCCTTCACATTGATTTTTTAAAGGAAGACTTTAAAAAGCTAGAAAGCAAGACTGGAGCAGTACTTCTGTCCTCTGCAAATCATGGGTTAGGTGACACAAGTTTCATGAAGAAACTGCATCATTTTGGTCAGAGTCAAGTAACTAACACAGAAATTTCCAATTTAATGCATTAAAATTAACTGTTAAAAAGTAATTTTTCTCAGCTGTACTGAGAAAAACAACACCTTCAATTACAGTAAGTAGTTGCATCTGATTCCATGACACAAAGATGAAATGATATCATCGCTAGCAGCTCCAACCTAATGGCAGGCAGTAATCATCAGCCTTAAGCATCTCCCAATGCTTCTTATGGCACTGGCTGCAGAATGGGTTCCCTGTCCATTCCCTACTCTGTCAGCACAACAGCCATAATCTTCCCCACCAGCACAAATGACAAACAATAGAAAGCACTGAAATGAAGACTTACTTTCATGTGACTGTGACAAAAGACGAGACAGCAGCAATTGCTCCTGGAAGAACAATGCATCTTAACCACATGTAGAATGGGAGCCTCAACCCATTAATTTAGCTTTTCCCTCAAATGTCTCACACTTTCAACTGTGAACTAATCAAACTAAAAAGGCAGAGGGAGAGACATTGTAATTTCTTTTTTTAAATACAAATGAGATAGTCAGGTATTATCAAGATAAAGGCTAGCAAGATTGACACAGTTAGGATCTAACAATCATGTCTAACAGTCATGTTGGTTAAGGCCACACCAATACAGGTCTTTTCCAGCAGATTTGCATAGCATGTTTCTGTTCAAGAAAGACAGGCTTGAATAGTGCATTTCATTAAGATGTTCTGTAATATTGTGGCTAGCCTGCTAGTGGAATATTGCCAGATATTTTTTTTTAATATCCTTGGTATTATTTTTCATCATAAAAAAAAAAACTTAGTACTTCACAAACATTTTTGTGAAATGCTCTGCCTCTCACAGCATGAAGCAAGCAGGAACTCAATGTATTTCTGAGTCTACAGATTAATTTTATAATCCAAAAATGAAGTGTGTCACCAGGGTTACCAATTACTTAATACACTTTTGAAAAGTATGCCTAGACTTATAAAGGTCGCATAAAAATGCACAGACAAGCTTATAAACAAGCACATTTTACATTCAGAAAACTTCATAAGAAATTCAGAGAGAGTGCTAAGAGTCACTAATGGTACTTCTGACACTGAAGAACTTCACTTTCTTCATTTGGCATTTTCATCAACTTCATACTGCATTTTAATGAACAGATTCTCACCCAAACAAAAATGGCTGGACTTAGTTATGCTCACATACAGAAGCACAATAGCCCAGGATAACTTCTTGTTGTGTAGGTAACAAATACTTTAGACAACTGAAACCTATGTGTCTTACAAAAACAGGTACTTCACTAGGTCTTTACAATACCAAATTGTAGGGACACTAGTAAGACACAAAAAGCCAAACTGAATGCAAAGGATTTTACTAAAAAAAGTGAGGCCATAATGTGGAAGGAAACTATTGAACTAAAAATGAGATTAAGACTGGAGTTCTTTAAAAACAATTGCAAGAAATGACCTTGTAGCAAAATAAACAAAAAGCCCTGGCTCATAAATATGATACATAAAATTGGAACTAGTATCAATACAGAGTAAAATCAGAATATCATATTACAAGAACTGAATTTACAATAGCCTTCGAGGACCAAAGGATAGTAATGACAAAATACAGTAACACAAAGACAAGGTCAAGCATTCTGGCAACAGGACAAATTTTGACTGCTATTCTACTAGATAATCATCAAGTCAAAATAATAGAGCAGGAGAATGTGACCTAGATGTATTAATCAATTGGGATGCATACAACCTGTCAAAGAGCTACAGCTGTCAAAAAGGCATATGCTAGAATAATACGCTAATAAAAAAGCATATGCTATAATCTGACTGTATCAAGGGACGAATTTTCAGTAGAGATGAGGATGTTTTACAAGAGACTGGTAAAATCTCATCTGGAACTCAGTGAATACTTCTGGCCACCTGTCATAGAAAATTCATTGCTGGATTTAAGCTCCAGCATGTGCAGGGAAAAGCTACAAGAGTAATGGCAGAAGTGAGGAAAGGACAGTACAAAGAGGATACCAACAGAGGCTTGTTTAATTAGACTAATAAAATGAAAGCTGAGAGGCAGTAACTATTCTCTGTAAATAAACCAGGGACGTAAGAAAAGAGAAGGAGAAAAACTCTTAAGCTTAGGCAACAGTGGCACACAATAAGTGGGTATTAATAAGCACTGATGGGAACTGGAAGCCTTCATCACCACATGAACAATATGCTGAATGTTTTTTGCCAGCAGTAATCAAGGCAAGGAACACCACAGGAGCAAAATACTTTTTTTGTTTGGTTATAAACAGTACTACTGTTGCTGAAAGCAAAAAGATCTCAGTAGTCCTTTTTTATCAGACCTGTACCTTACTCATATTCCAAGCTCACACACCACTTTTCTGACTATCATTTCTTTCACATCTTCTCTTTTGGTACATACTGTGGGAAAAACCATTTGCACACACTTCCCTACAAAATGTCCTCACTCTGAGGTATTCGTCAGCTTGAAGACTCTAGCAGAAAGGGTGAAACATCAACCTTTCCTGACGTAACTGCTACTGCACCTAAAGGTGCAGAGGTGGTTTGGTCAGACTCTCCTGTAAACAAAAAATTAGGGTATTTTTGATGTCTGCAAGACATCTCAATGCAGCAGCACCAGACAACAACTTTATAGCTTGTGCTGTTTTGCATAATTTACCAATTTGCCAATTACAGCTTCTTCCCCCATCCTTATATTTTAATCCCAGAGAAAGCCAGCAATAAACTAACAGCTGTTCTGTAATGTAATGTAGAACAAACTAAATCAACTATCCAAGCATTCTAATCACACCATTTAATATAAGCAAGCTCCTGGCATTGTAAGCCCCTTATGTAAGGATTTCAATCTTTCAAGAAACATAACTTTGTCATGCAATTTGTCATTATGTACAAAGACTGCATCATACTGATAATAAATTTAATTATTTAAATGCTAAAAAGATAATGTATTTTAAAAATAAGGTCCCAATGTAAAGATAGATAAATAAATAAATAAATAAATGAGGGTGCATAAAAGTTGTAACACGTGAAAGGAGTGTACAAGCTGTTCAGTAACTTTTCACAATTAGAAGCAGCTGATGCAACCCAACAATTACAGGTACCTGACAAAAGCTTGATTTGTGCTGTTGCAATCTGTATCATGCCTAAGCACGCTCAATTTAGTCCATATACTAGATCTGTAACACTTGTTTGAACCTACACATAGCAACCCAGCAGGGCACCTATTATTTTCAAATAGTGGGGCAGCAGACTGGAAAAACTCTGCTTGTTCTACCCAAAAGTTGCACATTACCCTAATAAAGAGTATTCTGCTATGAAAAGACATGTCTGAAAATCCAAGCAGACTAGCAATGATCTTCCTCTAATATGACCTTGATTCATCTAGCACATTAGTTACATTGTTACACTTGCATTAGTCTGGCTACTTTATGAATGTGCATGGAGCAAGACAGATGCGTAGGCAAATCCCAAATCCCTGGTGTTCAGACCCTTCAAAATTCTCTACCCAGCTGTAGGAAAGCAATATATCCTAGAACTGTGCAGACACAGGTGAAAGACTACACTACTCAAACCTGTGCAGATTGCACCATCAAATTGGCACGTATTTTTGCATTTTGGAAATGGGTGGCAATAAAACTGAACGTAACTAAACACAGACACGTATGCTTAATTACAAATGTGAACTATATGAACCACTGATACAAACACAATCCTCTTTATGTGCTGTCCAGGACTGGCAGGAAAGGTGATGAGCTCTTTACCTAGGGATGGGGAGGCATTTTCATTCAGCATGAAAATAGGATGGACTATTAAATGTCTAATCCTGTATTAGACCTAAACGTCACTTAAATTCTGTGACTTGTTTGCCCAAGTCCCATCACTGTTATATTACTCATACTAACAGTTACTTTTCCTACCAGTTCACTAGTGCTTGTGCTTGAAGATAATGCACTAACACGCTAATCTTAATTACTGCTGTTACTGAAAGCTCACTGCCAGTTTCTGTAGGCACTTGAAGACAAATTTAGCTTGGGCAATTATAGTTTCTTATAACCTGGAATAACATTATTCCACTGTTAGCTTGGTTTACTCCCTTTTAGCTAAATTCAGTCTCTGTGTCTCCATACTCTTCTAATGAAAAAATCCTAACCAATATATGCATCATTCATTTCTAGTAAAGCATACTTGTCTTCATCTAACATGTGGTTCAGCCTGATGCATGCATACAATGAAAAGAAAACCATATTAAGGAATGTAGCATGGTGATCAGGAAGGGAAAATCAAATGTAAATACCAAGTCAGCGCAAACAAGAAGGTAACTTGGAAGGGAAGGTACTCCTTGCTGCTTCAAGAGCTACATTCCTGGGGAAAAATAGCAAGCTGCTGCTCTTTCAGGATCGCGTATACTCTTGGAAGCCTCTCAGCATGGATGATACTGATTTGGAGGCATTCCCTATGTAATGACCATCTGTAACATTATAATTAGACTGAGCAGCATACATGCTGGATTCCTTTCCAACTCTGCCAGCATGCAGCCCTTCACCTATAACAGAATACTAGCTATCTCTGGCAATAACCTTTCACTGTGAGATTTGTCCTTTCAGGCTAAACAGCATTCTCTGCTGAAACATATTAAGTCTTTGGATGTATACAACAATCTCAATAAACACCAGCATTTCCACTGATTCTCTTAAAATCACTCATTTGACAAGAAATACTTGATTACTGAAGCTACTTCATTCATCAACATAATGAAGGATTCTATGACAACAAACAAAGAAGATTTAATAATAATTTAAATGAAAATGCTTTTTCTTTGAAACTTTCACTTTAAAGTTGCCTTTCAAAAGCAATACCATCACTGATTTTCTGTTTCATTGTCATTTTTCCTTCTGTTGCAAACCTGAGGAAGACATTCCTGTTAGTGTAAGAGCTACAAAAAGACAACATGTGATTTTCCTATTGTATAGTTTGTCCATCAGTTTTGAAAAAGATCAAGAAGAGGGGTTTTATTTTAACGGTACAGTCTTTGAAAAGAGACGAAGATTGAGGAAAATCAAATGTGACATTGAAAATCTACTAATTCTTTCTGTAGCTCTTTCACTAAATTTCTAAAGCATATTACAAATTAGTGGACAGAAAACACAAAAATACCAATATGAGAGAATATAACTAAAAAAATTAGTATTTACACAAGACCAAGAGCCACAAGGTTAAACACACAGGCTATACATGTGTTCTGCCCTATGGAAATCCACTTACAATTATTTAAATCACAGTATGGATCTGCAGAGTATCAGGAGTTGTGATATTCACCCTCTGGTGGTTTCTTTCATGTGCTTCAATTTCTCAGTGACATAAGAACTGTGTAACACAACTAGAAGACAGCTTTATCTGATCACAGTATCTGTTAAAACTGTCCAGGTTTATTAATATCCACTAGATATTGGAGGTTACATATAGGACAATCTCAGACCAGCTGCCTAAAAATATGTATCTGCACCTCAAGATGACAGCCTTATATAACACACTGCCTTTTTTTTTTCTCCTGTCTAAGTGTAATTTGTTCTGTCCAAAACTCATACTTGAAACACTCCAGCAAAATGCTCTGAGAAACTGTCTACATCTCCGCTGCAATTCTCAACTTCCAGTGCTTTCCTCAAGGTAACTGAGTATGTACTGCCTTATGTATACCACTTCAATACTCAGTTTAAATAAATTATATTACTTTCACATATTCAGATATTACTTTTGGGGACAGATAAAATGACAATTTGCTACAAACAACAGAAATACACAGGAAAGTGCCCTGGTCTACTGCTATTCTACCCAAAAAAATTGTTCAATAATGTAGCACAAGCCCATGACCAGAAAAAATTCATGTCTTTCTCCTGCAAGACCAACATGACTACCTGTGGTAGAGTTCAACTTGCAATTACTACACAGATCATGGTTCAATATTTAGCCTGAAGTAAAACATATATTAATTCCACTCTTCCTTTGCAATACTCCTTTTCTTCAAGCTGGAATATAAAAGGAAAAAAATCTCATCTCAGAAGCAGGAAAGCTGCTCCAAAAAGAGCTGGCTTAAGGCACAGAAAACCACTAGGCAGAGTAGGTCTGCAAGCAGAACACCATCACTGGGACGAGGCAGCTGTGTAGACAGCATTGACACCTCCTACAGTGACTGACCAGGACTATCCCTCTGATGTAAAGACTGGCATGATACTTTTGAGACAGCAGAGAATGAAGATGAATAATATGTTGAAAACAACATCCAGACCAGTAACCTTAAATCATAGCCTTTGATCTAGATTACCACTGGGTGATAACAACTACCAGAAGAAATGAAGATATACTGCGCAATACAAAACAAGTGCACTCAATATCCCCTGCTTTCTGGATGCTTCTAAGAAAGGCTTCCCTCCTAGGATTCTTCCTTTTGAAAACATAAGCATCATAATGATCTTTCTTCCCTACAGTTCATATGAAATTTAACTTGGAAGCCAGGAAATTTGACTAGAAGCACCACACTGTTCCTCAGAGAGGAAGAATAACTAAACAAAAAACCACTAAAATCAAAAGCAGTTTCCTAATAAAATGTGCCATGGTATTAAATTCCAACAAATACATCATTAATAAGAAGCTAAGGTGGAATAAGATGCGTAAGAACACTATACAATTAAAATCAGTATTGAATTGAACACTGGATGTCCCTGGTATATTTTAGAAATCTATTTTATAGTTAATTATACATTCTTAACAGCACTCAGTAACAGCATTGTGGAAGTTAAAGATACAATTCTAAAATGTACACATGAAACTGAAAAAAAATCCCAGAAAAACTCCTTTTTCCTATGGTTATTAAGCTCATAAAGTATTTTTAATATTTTATTCTCATTGCAAAATTTCATGAAGTATTTCCTTTCCCACTCTTTACAGACACTGTGAAAGCTTCAAAGAAATGCAAAAGCTTCAACGGACATTGAAGCTGTGCTCTTTCAAACAGAGTTCTGAAACTAATTAAGCTGAAATACTGTAGAAGATTCTACAATAGGAAAAAGTTGATGAACTTAAGTGTGGCTTGGATGGATTGGCTGTGGGAGAGTATTTTTTTCCCACATAGCAGCCACTGATTACAGGCATTTAGAAATTTGTTAAAATAATTGGAAAAATTAAGTAGGCCACTGTATGCATTTGTGAAAGGCAGACACCAAGACAAGAAGCTTAGGTGTATGATGCTAAACCTGCCTAAAAGTGGCATCACTTCATATACTGCTGCTTTGGTTCTGGAGTCAGTGCAGGTGCTGAAGCATTACACTTTGATAAAAAAAAAACATATTTTAATTCTGCCTTACATATCTTAAACAGGAACATTTAAATGCATTCTCTCTCTTTCCTATATTTTGTGGGTCTAGATGATAAAAATTCACTTTCTACTGCTTTACCACCTGTGGGGTAGTGACAGTAATGGTTAAAACAAGGAGAAAAAAACGCTTACCTGAAACAGGCAGTTCTTCACTGCACAGAGGTGAAAGCATGAAAACCAGTTTTACAGAAAAAAATTTCCCCATTTATCTGCAAATAATTAGGTGCACTAAAGTAAATGGGTTGTAGTTTTCTTTATGTATTGCTCAGTACTTCCCATGTACAATTCAAAATTACAGTATGTAAGAAGTCACTCATACCAAAACCAGTTTTACACTTCACAAGGTTAAACAAAATCAAATGCAAATACAAGAAAGTGGAAGAAACCAGACAATGGTGCTTGCTGGGTTTATGAAGGCTACATGTGCCATGAATTCCCACTTTGATGTGAATATTAGCATTGTTTAAGATATTATTTCACCTTTTAAAAAACAGTAATACTGAGTGATTTATTATTTATTTTTCAAGGAAGGAGTCTGGGGTCTATTTTCTCAATATTGTCTTGATACAATACTATAAATTTATTTATTTTTGAAAGTATATGTTATGCCACAAGAACAGATTTTTACATGTAGATTATTTGCACTTAAAAATATCGTCACTTAAAATTGTAAATAAAAATGAAAGAATGCTTGTATAACTATCCAGCTATATTTCAGTATTTTCTCCAAGTTCCAGCAATTAGAATGCTCAACTGATCAAACATTTATTAACAGATTTTATAAACACATTATTTCTTTCTTGAACCAACCCAGAGATAACATACAAACAGTACCTCTGATCTGAAAGTTTCAATTTTTTTAAAAGCTGGAATAAATCCTCATCTGAATTTTACCATTTTTTACCCACCATTTTCTTCAGAAAAGAAAAATTCTGTATTTTCCGGAAAATAAATACTCCTTTTGAGTAACCGAGTTATAGCTATGTGGATGTCAATATTAAAAGAAACACTGCAAACAAATAGGGAGGTTGCCATCTTTCTAGCTGGCAACCATGGTAAAGAACAAAAAAAGGCAATTAGGTTTCAGTTCAAAAAGAGCTCACCCCATTTCAGACAGAATGAAATCTAAGATTCTCACATGAAACCTGCGAGAATAAAGGCAAATTGAAAAATTCATGTTAAAAACACCAAAGCTTGCAGCACTATAAGCACCTGATTCAAGTGTTGCATGGTCTCTGGAAATCATGTCTTCTCACCCTGAGCTGTACAGTGCAAGTACTGAACAAATATCAAATTAGGGTAAAACATTCCAGGACTCAGGGACAGTGTTTTTCAGAAATGTCTCCAAACCCAAATGTAGAGAAAGAAGTAGAAGACCAGTGATGCAAATGCTACTTTAGTCCTCAATGCCCAATGACCTTTCTTAGGGTTGTGTTGTTTTTTTGTAAAGTACTTCAATAATGTAATATTCCAGCAAATGTGGGGGAAAAAAAAACCCTTTTATCTTGTAAAAACATGTGGAAAAAAAATTATCTTGCAAAAAAATGAAGTACTTCAAGCTCAGCATAACAAATTCATAACAAACACCAAGTCTAAGCATGATGACACCCTTTTCTGCCTTCAGTTTTAGGTTTTGCTTTAAAATCATTCTGTGAGTTTATACTGAAACAAGCTTTAGCACTTAGAGAAAAACTTGGCAACTGTAAGGAACCACAGGGTATACTTGTTCCTCTTATCTTATAGTTCCTTCCACCCTACAGGCTGAATTAATCAAAGCCAAGACACTTCTAGCCTGCACAGTAGATACACTTGAACTTGACAACAAAGGAAACTAACTGGTAGTGTGTTTATAATACCCTATGATCTACTAAGTTTGTCTTCAATAATGAATAGGGCTCTACAGCTTGTGTTTGGTGCTACCAGGTTTGCCAGCCTAAGGTATCAGTTCATACTATTTCTTTAAAACCTCTAGTGGTAATTAAAACAACTCCTGATTTAGAGTGTAATTAAGAAACAAGATAATGGGATAGCAAAAGTTCTATTTAAAAAGCTTAACATTTTCAGTCTGATCTCTCATGTCACTTAACAGACTGCACTGCCAAACCCTTATTTTGGCTCTTGCATACTTGTTTCTATATGTTCCTTTCCTGGTGCTGAAGTAGGAGTAGCTGATTTATTTTAACCTCCTGAAGCAAGAAAATAAAAATAATCCAGAACTTCAGTGGTAGGTCTGGTTCTGGTTAGGCATCTTTTAGTTTTCTTAAGAAGCACAACTGAGTATTTTGCAGTGGAATAAGCCACACAGTAGGCAAATGACAACCAGTATTTTAACAGGAGGAGGAGCTTTGTAGGTCATATGTTCAAAAACCTTGAACTTGCTCCCTTTTGCTCTCCATATTTTTGTCTTCTTCCACTCTATCCATCACAGCTCTGGGACACTGCATGAGCACTCCAAGTTATTACCACTGGGCCAGTCAGCACACATCACCTGTATGCTATATAGAGTATCATATTAATGAGGATTTGGCATGTGTTACGCCTTTATTATAGTAACAGCACTTACATATTTTCTTCAAAATCACATCAAAAAATCTCCTGGTTTTGCTTGTTGCAGCAGGGGAATACAATCAGCATTGTAACTCTTTGCAGTTTCATTAGTTTAAACACAGAAGGTAAATTTATGTCTACTCAGCTAATTACATTAACCCATAACTCAACAAAGTGATCTCTGTGGATTCCTCACAGAAAATCATGCAGGGAAAATCCTAAAATATACCAGAAGAAAATTCCCAGTGGTTTCCTCCACAATTAATTCAATGCAGAATTAGCAAAATTCATTACTTATCAAGTCATGGCTCACCTTGCTGCACAAAGCCCTATTTTAACATTTTCCATTGAAACAATTCAGTATTTTCATTATTTCAGATTTGTGTTGGAAAAATAAGCTGAAATGGCCAGAGGTTCAGGGTAAAATTTATGAAGCCAGAACAAGTAACAGAATCTCAGACAAGGAAATGACAAATTTTCAGAGCTAAAATTATTTTACCAAAAGGCCATAATTGAATCTGACAGCCTAGACACTACTTCAGAAATCATCACCTAAATTTAAAGAGGTAAGCAGATTAAAATAATAAACACAAATAATGAAATAGTGGAAATTTGTGACAAAAATTCAAAAAATTGCTTTCTGTAAGAGTCAGTTCTTCTATTTTGTCTTTGTCCTACTTTGTATGAAGGACAGAAACAATGAGAATTGTAGAGCTCTAATTTTCAAGATTAATTCAGTGTGTTCTGTCCCATAGCAGTGTGTTCTGGAGTATTTTCAGGTAGTATTATCAAAGTAATCTGCATGCCACTGATTCAACCCTGAAGGCAGTTGATGGGAGGTTCCATCAATATGTAAATTAAATAGTAACACAGGTCTTCTACCAATGAAAAACTATGAAAGTCCAGAACCTCCTCTCCTTAGAACCTCCTCAGAACCTACTCTCCTTACAAGGAAAAAAAAAAAATCTTACCTATTTATCCTCTGCTGTAACTATCTGTCTGTCTGTCTATCTATCTATCTATCTATCCTATCTATCCTCAGTGAAATGTAAAAGCATTAAACAGCAGGGTATTACCCAGCCCTCCCCAAGTGCTGTCCACAATTTGTCACACTGTAAATCTACTGAAGCGTAATTTTTCTTACGTAAATGCATCATCACAACTATTGCCCAATTGCCAGCGAAATCTGAACTCACAAGCAAAGTTAAGCTCTAAGCAAGACACAAGCTCAGTTAACACCACCACCACAGTCTAGCCAATAACTGTGATCTATGTCCACTCACAACAGAAAAACCATATTCGAAACACATATATGTACTAACAATTTGCCATTATATACTGTGGAGATCAAACTTTATTCTAACTGGCTTGCAGGCTTCTCCCAAGGCCACAGAAGCATTTTCCATAGATACAGTGGTTTGCACACAGAACACTTTTTTACTGTCCACTCTTCACCTTTTCTTCTTGAACATTTTGTCTGATCTGCTGCTTCAAGAAAAAAAACTGTGAAGCCAGGCTAACACAAGCACTGAGTCTATTTTCCTTTTAACAAACAAAACACCATGTGCCAAAACCACTATTACAGATGAATGGAGGGGCCAACTTTTTGATGTTGGAAAGAAGACAGGGAGAAATAAGGAAATATGTTCTCTTTTTTAATTATTACAGCTCTTGAAAATCAAAAAACACATATGAAATCACAAACTCGATTACCACAAGCTAACAATTTATACTGCAAGCCATTTTAGCACCTGAAGGGGGTAATCAGACTACTGTTGCCCTACTCTTAAAGCATCACAGATGCAGGCTGGACACTTATTAAGGAACTTTTGATACAGTCATGTCCTTTGCAAAACAGCACACAGATTATTTTAACTGTTATTACAGTTCAAGTGTTGCCACTAGGGAAAGCAGAAACACTTAGCTTCATTTTGTTCCTTCAGTGTGGCTTTGCTGAAAAAAAAAAAAGGAAGTTTAAATTTTATCTCTAATGTAATATACTAGCACAGCTTAACCTTTTCTCACCATTTCCAACTCATGCTTCACTCATTTGAAAAAGCTCAATTTTCTTAACCTGGATCCCCACACTTTTTCTCCCTTCAGACCTATTAGGAGTTGTGAAGAGGTCCATCCCCCATTTAAGCCTTTTATTTTATGGTACTGCTGTATTTTTAAGACTTAAATGTTTCAGTCAAATGAGGCATTATGGTAGAAAATAATTGTTGTGATCTGCTCCTCTGTGCTGCTTAATGAAGTAAAAAGGAAAACTGTATAGCAGTTTGGCAGCCTTGCTGGCTGTGAAATGGCATTAAGTAGGAGATGGCAAGTTTTATCCAAGCACCTCTGACTGCTAAGTTCACAAAACAAACAGAAGGTTTACCATGGGAGGTAGAGAGAAACCAGGCAATATCAAGTCGCTCTTCCAGTTAAACAGCACGTGATTACTAAAATTGCTACAGGAACATGGGAGTTCATCAGAAACACAATTTTAGATGTAAATTGTTCCTAAATCTTTTACATTACCACTACTACTACAAAAAAAGAAAAGAAAACCAAGGTGTAGGGTCCTGCACTCATACCCCAGAAAAAACTAAAACATAACTTTGAAACAGTGCAATGATAAGATCTTTTATGCAACTCTAGTTGCTAAGCTGTAGCATTTGATTAAGGAAAGTCTCCACATTCGCCCTACAGTGATACACTTCACTTGATTTTAACAGATTCTCCAGCTGCTATTGGAAAAACAAGAGGCCACAGCAAAAGTATAAACAAAAAACTGTTATCTTTTGAGTCAGTGCTGCAATACAATTATTCTGATCAACGGACTACTCCTATGATTTTGGACAACAGTAAAATTATATTCAGGTATCTCCACAGTGGACAAAAATTCTGCTCCAGCTCCTATCCATGTTTTATGATGTAGTGATTATCACACTGTATTAAAAAAAGTCCTTTAGGCAAAAATACCCACTAAACCACAATTTAAATTACTGCCTGCCACATTATTCACAGTTCCACTAAATCACAGTGTCCTGTTTACAAATATTGAAATTTGGGAAAAAGGCCTTTTAAGCCTTGTAAACACCAAGTAAAAAGTATTTTCAGGACAAAGTAAAATAGTGTTCCTCAACAGACAGCTATAACACCACCTCCACAAATATATTTAGACTGTGTACCACACTCATAGTAACTGCTGCACTGAGGAAATCATGGTTCTCTGATTCCTGCAAAAAGGCCAAAATGTGGTCCAGAATGAATATAAATGTCAGTTATTAAAATTTATGTTTGCATCAAAATGCAGAATTCAGGTTACTTAGGTTATTTGGATTATATAAACCTGGCCTCTGAAAATACAAGTTAACTATCCCAACCTAAATATAGAAGCAAGAAAGAAAAAGGTATTTGTTTTCTATGTAGCATGTTTCTTTCTGCTTGCTGCCATTTACCCTGTAAGGACTGTCATTTCAAGTGACATGGGTGAATGTAGCAGTCATTTGAAATTGTTATGGTTTTTTCCAAGGTCATGAGCATTATGGACATAGTGTAATAAACTAGATCAGTTAGATTGATAAAGCACAAGGAATTAATTAATCCCTTGCACATAAAAAAAATAATCAAGAAAAAGTAAATAACATAGAGAAGCTTTTTACTTTCAACAAGCAAGGCATCCATCAAATTATGATCTCAAAAAATTACTAGACTAATACATAATACATCCTGGTAAGAGTGTCTGTAGTAAGTTATACAAATAATAATGAATATGTCTACAACCCAACAACGTGAAAGACAGGACTATTAGGTTACACGTAGTCTAAAAATTTTGCCTAGTTTTCACTTTTCTCGGAAGTTACCACAACTCACATGCCACAAGAAGCTGTTAAAAAGCTTCTGTTCTGAGGTAGGCACAAATGGCCACTGTAAATGCAAATCTTAGAGAAAGAAAGGAAACACATGCCAGGGACTTTAACATTTCTTCAGATTGTCCATCTTCTACAAAACCTTACTTAGAACAAATAGCCCCAGTGAGATGCAAATCTAAAGTTCCATTTACACTGTTTTAACTGTGCCATAAACTTTATGACTGTCAAAATTCACTTCTTTACTCCCTCACCATGTTGTTCTGCATGTCATATTTGCATTGCTAAAAGTAAAACAAAGGAACAAGCTGCAATAATACAGTCCAGAATGTTACAACACAGGATTAAAGACAATAAAAGCACGTGTGATTTTCTAATTTAAGCAGCCATGCCTCAGACATATTATTTCTGAGAATCTGACAGTATAAGAACAGTTCAGAGTCCGTCAGCTGTTGCAAAACACATCACAAATAACCTTGTTCCCTTCTGTTCACAAGAAGTACAATTAAGATATCCTGGTTCCCAGGAGACAGTGAGTGGGTTCTATTCCTGAACTTACCACCAAAGCACAGCATGACCTTTTGCTAATATTTTACTTCTGTGTTAATTAGTCTGATTCAGATTACAGAATTCAGGTTGGTTGTTCTGGTTTGCGTTTTATTGTTTTGGGGTTTTTTTTAACTTTTAACAATTTACAAATAGGAGTAACATAGAAAATTTAACATCAGAATCTATGACTTCATATGAAAATACATTCTCAGAATAAAAGTGATTCCATTCCTAAATCACAAGAGCATTAAGAGAGAAAAAAAAATAGTATCTCAACTCCTCCTTCTGAAGGAACATTTTTCAATTGTGGCAAAAATCTGATATCATGGCTGCAAGGAATTTACAAATGCTTCTTTTATTTACACACAAAGTAACAAGTTAAAACAAATCTACCACTAATTTCAGACCTTCCAAGAGTATAAATTAGCTATTACAACAATGTATTTTCTCCAAGTAGGACACTGCAGAGTTTGGAAAGGAATATGCAGCAAAATTATGATCAACATTTCAAATGCTGAAGCTTTGCAGGGATAAAAAATTAATTAATTTTAACATTTAACCTTCATACCTCCCTCACCAAATCCTACACTGTAAAATGCAGAATCAGATTACAGGCTCATAGAAGAAACAGAAAAAAGTTTCATTGAAATGCTACTCTGCTTATTGGTACTAAACAAACTTAAATCTCTAGTATTACTCTAGTAAAAATAAACTAAGTCAATAATCATAAAGAGTCACGAGAGATCAGGATACAGGTTTCAAACTGTTTGCTTTTTAAACAACAAGCCATGCCCAGAATAACTGCAACCAAAAATATATACTCAAATGCTATTTTCATGTAACATTACATATGGGATACCACAGAATTTGCACTCTAGGCACAGAACAAGTATTGCCTTTGGTTCTTTAGCCTGTAAATAGCTTTTACCTAATTTTGGTGCTCGTTCTTGTCAAACTGTCCCTTACTGTGCATGTTTCACATAATTACCATAATGCCAGGCTGTGCTAACTATCATACTACTGATTAATGTTTGACATAGGTCCCAAATCTGCCAGGCTATAAGCTAGCTTGTTATTTTCCATTATCTAATAGAAACTGAGTGATTTTTAATGAGGATCAATTTCAGTGAAAAATTCATCTGCAATGCTATAGGGTTTTTTTTTTACATCTCCAATTAAGCAACATTTCTAATGAAAATTCAGAAGGACATCTTAACACAAAACTCAGAATGGAAAATGTGACCAACTGACTAGTACAGGATAGTTTTTAGAAAGAGTCAAAACAAATTAAGAACCTTCCACAAAAGGTTTATCTTTGGAACCCACGCAATCCATCTCACTTTTCTTGTTTAAGTAAAACAGGGCAGACTAAACATGTTAATCTCTTCAGCATCTTTTCAGGGTTCTTTAGAACATTACATTTTCATAAATGAAATCTCTGCATTAGTGTGGAATAATTTAGCTTGAAAAAAGACCTCAGGAGGCCATCTGGCTCAACCATGGCCATATTCCCTGCTCAAAGCAAGGATACCTCTGCAAGCCCAAGTATTTTGCTTTACAGAGAATTTTCAACATATACCACAAATGTCTACTTCTCACATCTTAGTTACTGAGAACAGGTTTTCCACAGGGTGAAAATTTCAAACTTTTCAGAGTTTAAAATAATTTCTTCCAAACCATATTAAGCCATTTCCAGTGATGTTCTCAGTTTTTTTCCCCTCCCTGAAAATGTTACTTAAAGTACTAAATACAATGAAATCCTTTAGACAATAATCACTATAATCGTAGACATGAATCTCTGCATTTCAGTTGCAGTTGTCCTGATCACTGCAAACCATTTTTGTCTTTTCTTAGACACTTCTACAGTTCATTATTTTTTTTATCACTGGATATAATACAAGCAATACCCCTCTCATCCACTATTTCCTTAGCTCCTTTAGATACACACCAATTATTAGATGTGAAAACAAAGTGGTAGGTTAATTCCTGCAGCTCAAAGAGGAGTTCGATTCTCAGCCATTAATTTCCTGCCTTGATCAATATCATACATTTCATATCACTCTTGATCCTTCAACAAAAAGAATTTTGGCTTCATTTAATCTTATCTATTAATAATTTGCCCAATATTTACTCTAACTGTAAACTGTAACTATAACCGTTTACTCACACTGACATTTCCATAATTCCCATTCTTCTTCCTCTCCTGTTTTCTCCTTCATAATACATGCTGATTACAACCACATAAGCTTTTCTTTCTTATCATTGCTATTTCATACCTGTACCTTTTAGTTCTATTTACTTCACTTACATATCAAGTTCTTATTGTACTCTTTCACTTATGTTTGGACACAATGGAAAATTATACTAGAACAGCTATGGTAGCACAAGATATGTTCATCTCTAAAACTTGATATACAAACTTTATATAGATAGCTCTTTTAAACTGAATTGTTTGGGCTAAAAATGATGTCATTTTAAGATTGAGCATATGAACAATACTACTAATAAGAGAAGAACAATCTAATCAAATAGCACTTCAGACAAACAAGGACAAACATGATTACCAAAAAGAAAAAAGTGCTAAGCAATTTCCTGCTTTTTTAATTTGCGGGAATTTTTAAAATATTTAATTTTCTCTCCATGTAACTGATTTGATTAAAAAGAAATGCCAATGCATCAACTTTAACAAATTCCATGCAAGTAATTTATCTTTCCTGCCTCTGGAAAGAATAAGTTTTAATCATCCTTATCTTTGCGCTAGTAGCAATACTAAAGAGACAAGCATACATATTTAAGAGTCTCACTTTCATCAACATCTGTAAAGCAGAATGATAGCCTTTAAAAGCCTACTAAAATCTGGAAGATGACTCCTGTTTTGTGAAAATTAAATGTTAATAGTTAAAAATAGGGCATGGCTTGAAGTTTCATTTTCTTTGTTATGTCACATCCCTCCTCATGCTAATAACTCACAACCACTTGTAAATCAGTCTATTCCTTTCAGTGCCAGTACAATTTTTCTTTAGATCCCACCAGAAACATAAGATCTCACAATTTCTAAAAATTTTCAGGACATCAGTTTTGTTTCACTTTTTAATTCATTTCAGCACCCCATTTTGCAGCACATCTTTACAAAGATAAAGGCACAACTGTGAGAATATCAACTTCATTCACCCTCCACAGAAGAAAGCACACACTTGGGGGTTTGATGTATTTAGAGGGAGTATCAACACAATTCTCAACTGCCAGAAGTTGAAAGGGGTTTGGCTTTGTTTTTATTTCCAATGTTTCTATCTACTAGTTTGTTCTACTGCTTTTGTGACAGTCTTGAAGGATACTTGACATTTTTTCGCACGCAATGAATACCACTGAAGTTAAGCATTATTTAGTATTAAAAACATCTTCAACATTCTATCAAGAATAGTCAAGGAAACTGAACCCCCAATGATGGGCTACTGTCCTTGATACCTGTTCCAGAGGTAATCTTCTCCTTGGTCTAGAATTTCCTGCCCATTTTGAACTAGTTTCCAGGTGCAATTCAGGCCACAGAGGAAGAGAGCTAAGAGCAACACAGACTTTTATTGTCTCATATGTATATATAAAACTTTTGTTAAGAAATTATTTTATTACAATCAAAAAAGTTAGAGGGAAAATCCTTCTGGTGACCTCACCCATCTTTCTGCTAGTATGAGTGCATCCTATTTTATACTCGCTGGAAATGTTGGGGTTTTTTACTTTCTGTAGAGCATTCACCCACCTGTGGTAATATCATCCATCATCTTCTACACTATTTTATATACCAACTTCAGAAAGTGGAGAGAACACAGCTGATTCCCTGTACTAAGATTCAAGGCAGGAAGGAAGCAGACCCAAGACCTCTTCTGCTCCAAGGTGCATTATTTTCAGCACCTGGCTATGTGCTACCCACAGTGCCCGAGAGGCAGTGCTTAACGACATCAAAGCCTGACTTTAACTCATAATGACCTAGTGTTTGGGCAAAAATCCAAGAGATGTAGGAGAAACCATTGGCAGAAAGGGAATGGCAAATTTTACAGTTCAGGTCAATTAAACTTGAAAGGCATTTTGTGGCACAAACTACAAGACACTTTTCTAGCTACAAAGGCTTTCTTTTCAACACTTTTACATTCAGTAAAGAAACTAACAAAAAAAACCCAAAAACAAATGCAAACCCAAACTCCCCCCCACAAGAAGAGTTCTAAAAACAAACGAACAAAAACAAACAGATGAAACTCAAAAAAAACACACAAACAAAAAACCCCAAACCCATAACTGAAGAGAGTATTCTACCAGAAGCTTAGGAATTAGACTCAAATAAGGAAACAGTGATTCCATGTAAATAGAATCACAAATAGGTACTTTTCTTTAAAAGATCGTGTTTCCACAAAGCCAAAGAATAATTCAATTTTTCAAGCTCTGAGGTAATATGAAGATATAAACACATGTACAAATATAATGGCAGACTACTTCTGCACTTGTTCCAGACCTGTCACTGGAACACTACTGGAAGTTGTTTTCAGTGGTAATAATGTGCAGTCTTCCTGATATTCACACTTGCCCTACTCCTACAACTTTTTTTGACAGAATTAAACACATATCAGTTTCACATAACTCTGCAAATGGGATGTGCTTATCTGCATATAAAGACACATACTAAAATAATAGCCCTTTGGTTTTGACATGCAAAGCTATTTTTGCAGTTTTATAGGCTGATTCATGTTTGGTCCACAATTTTTATTTCCATCTTTATTAAAAAAAAAAAAGAAGAAAAAGGAAAAAGGCTAACAGTGAAAGAACATTACTGAACTGCTTCATAAGACAGTGGGAAGAATTTCTTTTTTTAATCTTTCCAGCATCTAAAGCCACATCACCATAAAAAGCCAGCAGTCTGTCAAGCTGGATTGGAATGTTTCAAAAACAAATAATTTTATTGCAAAGAAGGAAAGAAGGAGTTTAGAACAGTTAGGAAAAACCTGATGCCTCACTGTGGTGCTTAAATTACAGCACTGCACATTGCATGGTCTGTACTGACAAATACGTTTCATTTGTCTACCCATAAAGCACAGACAGTAGATAATTTTGGGTAATTTTGGGGTTTTTTGAATTGGTAATTTTTTGGAGTTTTTTGTTCCCATATCCTTCTTCTGCCTTACTATTCCCACACTTCCTCAAAAGATCTGCTGTTGGTCTGTGGCTCAGCCTTGGAATGCAGTCCTACACATAAAAATGTGTCAGGTTCTTCTCTTCTGAAAGTAGCAAACACAACTCACTTATGTATCATCCTAGAGAAACCTCACAGGCCTCCATGTCAAAGTCAAGGATGGTTTCAAGTGTTTCATGACTCCCTGAAGGCCACAGAAGCATACAATTGCAGTTTGAAATGGCAATGTGAATTTTAAAGCAATTCCACTAAAAAAATAAAATCAAATTATAATTTACTTGAATTTTCAAGAGCTTTTCAGAATGACTGTTCAGTGCTTGAGAACAAAGCACTGCATCATGCTACATAACCCTTCTGAAAGCACATAATTTGCCTGCATGATAATCATCCTCAGTTTTACTCCAAAAAAATTCTTCAGGCTCAACTCAACTTCAGGTAGCTCTCAATGAACACTACTTTCCTGCATTTCTGTGCTCTTTACTGCCCTTACTCTCTCCACCTCCCACATCTGTTTCATGCACTTCTGCTCTGTGTTATACCATTTTCAAACATCACTGTGCCAGCTTACCTGAATCTGCCTGGCTACAGTACCCTTGGCAAATTAATGCACTCAAACAGAGCAGCTCCTTGCTGCTACAGCAGAGCAGCTCTCCTGAAAAGGCTTACCTTCTTCTCCTGTATGATGTCTCAAATACATCTGCACTTGGAAAGAAATCAAAGACAACAATTTCAATACTAAAGCCTGGCTGTTCTTCATTTCATCGATATTATTACCATCCCATTTTGGTCTTCACAAGAAAGACTTTCTTTTTCACTGAACGGGATACAAATTTCGAAAGAGGAAACCAAAATACTCACTCAAGAACATAGTAAATTTTAGCATTCAAGAGTACCAACAAGAATACACTGCCACCGAGGAACTCCAAAACTGTAAAACTGCCTAAACATCCTGTATTTATGTAACACTGTGCTTCACATCCTTTTGGAGCAAAAGATACCCTACAGCATAAGGAGGGCTCTAAGGCCTCAACAACAAAGGATGCCTATTCAATAAAAGACTATAATGACATATCACTTAATCAACCATTGTCCAACAATAAAAGAAACAGAAACAACCATTAAAAAAATAACTAGCTATATGTGGCAGCACTTGAGAGCTTGCATTGAATTTATTAGACATAGCATAGACATAGAATCAAACTGAGAAATTCTGTCCCACTTGAATAGCAACTCTGATGTTTGAGGAATTTCAAAAATGTTCTGGAATCTGTTGCATTTCTTCAATAGGACAATAATACATCTGTTCCTATGAAGATGAGATGACAAAAAGTAAGAAGGAAAGAGAATGTGAAGAGGCAAAGTGATCTAGAAATGACAACCAGGGAAAAAACAGCTCAGGAATTGTTTCTCTGTAGTCAGAAAGACTTTCCTCAATCTACAGAATGCTTTCTTCCTGCCTCTAACTACATCTTCAAATAAACCTTCTCCTTCTGACTATTCATAAGATCTTCTAATAAAAGGTACTTACTTCCTAACAGTAAGTTCAGGTATTTTCAGCCAGTGTTTGCTTGAAAATGCAGTTGCTCCTGAACAAAAGACGTATTTGTTTTCACATGTGTATGGTTATAGCTTGAAATTTCTTTATTTAGGATTCAGAATAGAGGAGTAAAGATGACATTAATTCAAACTCCTCTATGCAGTTGTGAATCCTATACTCACTTCCAGGCTGCAATCCTTGCAGAACTACTAGGTATGATGGCACAACTAAATTTCCTGTTGGCAGCCCCTTAAGGTACAGTGACTACCCTCCAGAAAGCTTAAGCCTGTGACTCTCATAAAAATATCAGGAAAAATTTCTTCACTGACATGATCAGGCCTTGGAATGGGCTGCCTGCAGAAACAGTCCCCCAAGTTTTTTTTTAAACAGCATGTGGAACAGCATGTGGATATGGCATTGGGGATACAGGTTAGCAATGCTAAGTCACGGTTGGTTTTGATGATCTTGAATCCTTCCTGCCTTAAGGATTCTATGATTCTTTAATACATTTCTCTAACTCATGAAGCACACAAGTCAGCCCTTTAATGCTGAAGCACCTAATCAACTGTACACCAAGAGTAGAATAGTAGTAGCAGTAGAGGTCCACAGTAATATAGCTATCAGCAACTTGTTTTGCTGTCAAATTCCAAGTCTCATAACATGACTTATTTCAAAGCATACACATCTCCCAGTTTCTTGTTTCTGTTGACATTGCAAAAGAGGACAGAGAAATAATATAGTATTTTTAACCTTTTACAAAGTCTACTGCCTGCCTCTATGCACCAGAGGTAATATAATAAGTTGAAAATCAGGCATTACTAAAAAAGAGAGACAAGCATTTTCAGTAGCTTTGGTTCTCTTTTGCCTTTTGTATTATCCTTTCATTACTCTAAGGCTTCAAAAGGCTTGCTAACTGGATCTGTCTCAATACGGGAAAAAATGTTTTTTCCTCTCTCCCTTGAAATCTCTTTCTATTATTGTCTTGCCACTGAGTGTGCATTTCAAGAAATATGTTTTATTTCATTAGGAGTGATTTTATATGATCATACTGAACAAGATTTTCTCAGAGGCTGTAGGCCGTGTTGCAGGTCGTGGTTTTCCTGCAAAAGAGGTCATACTTCATATATTTTAACCAGTGAAAAAGGTCACTTGTCATAGCAGTTTTTAAAGTTTGTTAAACATTCATACAAAGCCAAGTGGCACAAACTGAGATGCCACACAGTTTCAGATACCAGACTTCTGTAAACAACAGGAAATAAGTGAAAATTGTGTCCTCTGCATATGATTGAGGTGATAACCTACCTTATTCCACCTGAAGAGGGATTGCAAAGGGTGCCACAACATTGTAAGACACCTGCTGGATGTCAAATGCTCAGCGTTGATACTGTTTGACACTATGTACTGTGCTTTTATTGCCTCAAGCAGGATAGATGTTAGCAATGCAGGAGATGCTAACTTTCTACTCTTTCAAGGATGGACATAACTGTTTCACCAGAAAGCCAGATTTGGCAATTACATTAGTTGCAAACTGACAAAAACGTCAGCAAAAGTAACAGGAAAGCAAGTCCAGCAATTCCACAAAGTGAGCAATCAAATTTCTTTAAAATTCATAACCATGCTATTAACCCCTGAAGATGCTTGCTTAATGGTTTTAAACTCATTATCATAAGATTACTTTTCCTTGACAGTACCATTTTGTACCAAAACTCACAAAACAATGAATTTAAAGAACTCACAAAGAAAAAGTAAAGTACAGGAGAGAATTACAATGGTCAACACAAATGTAAACTGAATGTAAATGAAGAAGCGCGAGCTCCTTCTATACTGCTGTGAGCAGACCTGGAGACATGTCTGTCACATAATACACCTAATTAGTTTGTAATAGCCTAAGCAATACAAAACTGCTGGCAAGGTATGAACCAACAGAGTAATTGGAAATGGTCGTTCTCACCATAATGTTTTTTAAAGATATATGACACAAAAAGCAAAGTACTGAATTGGTTTGGCAGCCACTCCTTGTCACCCATTCAACTGTTTTCACAGCCTCTTCTGACATGAGTATTGGCATTATCAGGAAGATAAGCACATATCTTCCACAAGACATGCAACAGATTGTGTATGGAGAAGGAAACATGACTAGGTATAGGATGCACAGCCCCAAAGTGGTCCCAAAGTAAGTTGTGAGGCCTGAGCCTAGCAAGATGAAAATCCTCTGATGCAGGCCAATTTTTCTCCTTTGGGCTGCACAGTATTTTTAATTTATTTATCTTATATAGTAATAGAATCTGCGATTTCTTAACCAGAATTAACCAGTTTCATATGCAATGCCTGACTACCCTTTAAGTCAAGACATTTTTCCTAATATCCAGTCTAAACCTCCCCTGGTGCAAACTGAGACCATTTCTTCTTATCATTTCCCGCCTGGCAGAAGAGACTGACCCCTACCTGGCTATGACCTTCCTCCAGGCAGCTGTAGGGAGCCATCAGGTCTCCCCTAGGCTTCCTTTTCTCAGGCTGAACATCCCCAGATCCCTCAGCTCCACTGCATCAGACTCCAAACCCTTCACCAGTTCCGTTGTCCTCCTTTTTGTTACACCTGGTCCACTTCTGCCTTTGCCTCCAATTCCCAAAGGCAGCAGTAAACATCAGTGTGACAGAGGAAAAGACAGAAGAGCCATATTGGTAACCTGAGATTCGCTTCGAGAGCAAGCCCAACTTTCACATTCATCTCTCCCTAACCTCACCCATTTCTTAGGCTACCCTTCTACCATAGAGTTAGTAAGAAACAGACATGGGAGAGATTATGATTTTTAACATATTTGTGAAGGTACTACAGAGCTTATTGCCTCAGTAAAAGCACAGGGAAAAATAATGTCCAGAAGCTCTGCACAAGATGAGCAAAAGTACTGAACAAAATAGGGTTATCTTCCATTGCTACACACAAATAAAAGCAGCAGTTCATCTGTTAAGGCACTGCACAGTTTCTGAGAAAAACAGACAAGAAAGAATATAAATGCCTGAAAATTTGCCAGGAATCTCAGGGATGTGTCTTCTTCAAATGAAGAGACTGAAGTACAAAGCCTACAAAACCAGTGTGGGACAAACAGGAAACATGTTTTCTTAGAAAAAAATGTCATGAACAACTGCATTAAATAAGAAAAACTCATCAGATCTTCCTGTTTTTCAAATTGTCTCAAGTCCATAAAATTTAACTCTCCCAGGCAATGAAATGGATCACCAAGGTTAAACTTATGTATGTGAACTACTTTTCTGCTGTTTATTGGGAGTGACAATAGTACAGTTACACATTACAACTACATATTACAGATAAATTTACTCCTGCACAAAACAAGAGTTTCACTTCTAACTGTAGGCTGAGATTGCCCAAGGCTGCAAGCAACTATAAATGGCCAATTGGCACCATCTTTTTCTTTAGTTCCAAGACACAGAGACAGGGAGGAAAGTCTTAAGAATGTTCTGCCATGAACAAAGCATGTGTAGAGGCTCTAACCAGTTACAGGGTTTGCAAACATATGTGATATAGTCTGTATTCATAAGTTGTGCATATAGCCATATGAAAGAAATGTAAGTATACTGTAAAGAGATTCTTACTATAAGCTGGATAATTAAATAATGTAAAACCACAAATGAAGTCAGATAATTAAGCACACACTGCAGTGCAATTGCCAAAGGTGATGGAGCCACACCACCTGGTAAATGGTTACTAATAAAAATGTCCAACTACTTCCAACTTACATTAACACAGGTTACATGAGCATTCATTGCTGGAAAGAAAACAAAAAAGTCCTCTGAGCATTTTAAAACTTCTCGACCACAGCTTCATGTTTTTCCTCTAATTAAATGGACTTAATCAGAGGTAACAGCTATGATAGATCAAAACCGAACAGTCTAATACAAGATTTGCTCTTCATTTTAAGTGCAGAATTTCTGTCACTCATGGTAGAGCAATTAAATTTGTCATCTTTTCATAGTGATGTTACTGCTGGAATCAAGTTATAAATTTCAGTCTCATTTTTCCGACTTGTTCCACACACTCAAGATTATCCTGTCATTCTCACTACCACTCCTACAAATATAAGGACCTTTCTCATATTCTGAAACCTCCTCTCAGGGAACTTTCTCCTCTCTTAACAGCAGCACTATTTATTAGGGTTTAATTCTCAGAACAAAACTCATTTCATGATGTACACCTTGCCAAAAGCAGCAACATGGCTTATTCAGAAGCACAGACAAACCTTGAACCAGGATTGTCCTGTCTGAGACTATCCAGGTCCCCAGTTAACTCCTCCAAAAAGGAATGAAAAAAGCCTTTTCTCTCAATCTAATCCTTAAACATTTTCACATTCATCCAAAGCCTGTCCTACTTTTATTTTCTTTTTGCAATTGTTAGAGTCTTACAAATAAGCTTGATGAGAAAACTAAGCTCAGTTCCAGGGTGTACATACAAGGTTGTTTGTGCTCTGAGAAGGAAAAGGGTGATGTCCTCATCCAAAAAGAGAGTGGTGAAGAGGGAGCTGATGAATGTGGGAAGCAATTTACAATTGTTTCATCTTTGGAGCTCATCATAGTTCTTCCAGCATTATTTTCAAGTGTCCTCTTTTTGGACAGCCCTACAGATAAAAATTACTCCTCTATTAAAAAAAAACAAACAAAAAAAACCAACCACATAAATGCATCATCCCCAAAAGCAAGGACTGAAATGACAAATGAAAGGAGTACATGCTCAATGTTCTAAAGGGCTAAACTGAGATGGAAAGGGAAGTATCACCATATTTCCTTAAACAGTGATCAATGTGTAGGTCCTGCCCACATGCCATACAGGCTGCAGTTGAATCTATAGGGTAAACTGAGCAACTGATGTAGCTCTGATAGATTTATTTTGCATTTACTTTGCTTTGGGTTTCTTTTGTGAAATATGGGAAAACTAAACCAATAGCAAACTCAGAAAGCAGAATGGTGTATTTATTGAAGTAAACAAAGCAAAAAGGTATAAATTTTCTTCACTCTACAGAAATACATAGAAAATCTGTAAAAACCAGGAGAAAAAAAAAGCCAAACACATATCCTGTTATTTTAACAAGTAAAATATAATAATTCCTGATTTCCAGATTTCTGCTTACTCTGTAGAATGATGAATATGTAGAATCAGCTCAGTTTCAAATGTAATCAGACCGCAGTCCTATTTTCATAGAATATCCTGAGCTGGAAGTGACCCACAAGGATCATCAAAGTCCAACTCCAACTCCTGGCCCTTCAGAGCCCCAGGAGTCAAACCACATGCCTGAGAATGGTGACAGTGAGAGCATTGTCCAAATGCTTCTTGAGTTCTGTCAAGCTGGATGTTGTGACCTCTTCCCTGGGGAGCCTGTTCCAGTGCCCAACCACCACCTGGGTGAACAAACTTTTACTAATATCCAACCAAATCCTCCCTTGACACTGTTTCATGGTGTTCCCTCAGGTTCTGCCACTGATGACCACAGAGACCAATGTCTGTCCCTCCTCTTACCCTCACAAAGAAGTGGTGGACTGCTATGAGATGTCTCCTCAGTCTCTCCTTCTCCAGGCTGAACAGACCAAGTGACCTCAGCTGCAGCTCATACCACTTCACCTCCAGTCACCATCTTTGTTGCCCTCCCGTGGACACTCTCTAATAACTTAGTATCCATTTTACATTGTGGCACCCAAAGCTGCCCCCAGCACTGGAGGTGAGGCTGCCCCAGCTCAGAGCAGAACAGCACAATCCCCTCCCTTGCCCAGCTGGTGATGCTGTCCCTGATGCCCCCAAGGACATGGCTAGCCCTCCTGGCTGCCAGGGCACTGCTGGCTCAGATTCAACTTGCCATCAACCCCACACCACCTTTCACAGCACTGCTATCCAGCATCTCATACCCTTTCTGTCCACATATCCAGGGTTGCCCCATCCCAGGTGCTGAATCTGGCATTTGTTCTGTTTAAAATTCATTTGGTTAGCAATTGCCCATCTCTCTTAATTTGTCACAGTCGCTCACGTGTTACATTCTGCTGTTAAAGCATCTTGATATTAGGAGAAATTATTTAAAAGGAAATAAAAGTAAATCAGCATAAAAGAATTCTAATATTAACTGTTTTTTGCCAAAAGTATTACACTACCAGGTTCAACAAACCAGCACAATTATCAGTTACTTTCTGTCTTGCATTAGCAGACAAAATCCTGTAAAATTCTTCAGATACATCTATAAAGAATGAACAAAAGAAGTAATTTTTTTTTTTCACAAGGAATCTCTACATAGTATTTATACCAAAAAATAGAGCTCCCTCAAGAAGTTCATTATGGTTAAGAATAAATTCACAGATTAAATAAGGAGAAGGAAAACCAAGAAAAGAGCAAAGCCTTCCATAAGACAAACTGCAATTAGATAACTGAATCTAATAAAATCTGTGGAGTGGATTTACAGAAGAAAATTGGATAACTATCGAGAGACAACACTGGGCAAGAATAATTTATTTATCCTAATGATTTTCACGCATAAACAGTAACTACAGATCATGTGTGAAAATACACAGTAACAAATACCTTATATAGTAATGTGTCTTACTGGATCTTCTTAATGATGAGTAATAACAACAACTCTAAAAACACACTCCTATTTCTCACATTCCTCTGTGAAGACATTCAGCACCAATTGTGTGACATTTCTGAAGCCTTTCAATCTTTCTACACACTCGGACAACATTTATTTATTTATATGGTTCCTCCTACAGTTATAGAAAATTATCACAGTTGTTTTAAAAAGTCTGGATTAGATTGCCTAAGGAATTACTGCTATTAACAGTGGGATGGAATGTGAGAGTCTGTGCAGTTACCAAATAGATTACTGGAGGAAAGAAATATTTAATAAACATAGCACTTTCAGGGATCAGTTTTTGTTTTCAAATCAAAAATCTAAATTAGCAACACAGATTTTCAGGACTGTTAATTTGTGCTCCTTCTACTGGTCAGCTAAACCTATAGCCATAAAAATAATGATACTCTGTACAGAATCTCCAGATTGCCATGTTGCAATCAACAGTCCAAAAATCTAAAACCAAATTTACTATTAAAAAAAACCCCTATACAGAGCTGATATGCTACACACCAGTTCTCAAATGTCACCTAAACTCATCAAAATGTCGTAAGGTAAGCAAAGGGATCTTGCAAATCAAAAATATGTTTCCTATTATACCAGTTTGTTTTGTGTGTCTAGTTCAAAGTAATTTCACTCCCCTCAGATTATGAGATGCAATTAAACATTTGAAAAAGTTGATCATTGTAATAAAACGCTGTTAATTGGATTTTTAATTGAAAGCTCCTTTTTTTCTCTTTCTCATACAAAACAATAGCAGCAACCAAAGCAGCCTAAACCACAGGATAACTTGGGCTGGAAGACCATTTCGGGCAGCCCACCTGATCCACCTCCCTGTTCACACTGGGGCTAATACAAGCATAATTCCACATCTGAGTATAAGCAAACAGGAAATCTGTAACAAAACCCAGTAAAAAATAGTTTAACAAAAATCACGGGCTCTGATCAAAGTTCTTGCTACTCACAAGCAGTGTATTTCCTGGGAAATGAAAATGTCACTAGCAGCTTAAATCACCTGAAAGAACTAAAAGAACATCTTACTTTTGCATTTCGATGGATTTATTCCTCTGGGACTCTGGATTTCATCTGAAGCTGACAAAATGTAGTCTATAAATATTTATACAGTATATAGCAGATTTCTTTTTATAACACACAAGTAACATCCATATAGTTACAGGTTTTATGATTACCTCTCCTGAAGAGATAATTTATATACTAGTTTTTAATGTAATCGTGTAAATAAGAACTATTTAAATGTTATTTAAGTAGAGAGATTTGTAGTAAACACTAATGTATTAGTATAATTAATTTTAGTTAGCAAATGTGAAAATAATATCCCATTTCATTTACCTTGTTCAGTATGGTTTTTATAATCATACTTTATTTTTCTATATATACATGTGAAACTTCTATTTTCATACACAGATTAGAAATGAAAACACTTAAATACTTCCCACAATGACTGACTTCAAAATTGATTCTGAGTATTATCTCAAAAATAAGCAAAGAACCAGCATGACAAAGAGCACCACTGCCCCCTAATGAACCAGACCATAAAAGCTGTTCTGTAACAGCATTTTGTCTTTCCTGAAAAAAGCATCACACAATTACAGCCATGAACTACGAAAAAAAAGTGAAAAAAATACAATCATTAACAATATATACTTTAAATACTTTATATACTTTATATATACTTTATATACTTTAAATTCATGCCACATTTCTGCACAAAAGGCACATACATAATTTTGTAGAGCAAAAGCAAAGGTATCTAGTAGCTATGATTTTCAGATACAATACTTAATGCACCAAGAAATCACAAAGATGCAAGATACACCAGAAGAATCACCCACACTAAGCAAATATTAGCAATCTAATGTATTAGGACGCAATCCCGTAATGATCTTCACCAGATTTTTAAATTTTAATGCCGGTACTGTGAGAGCATTAGTTTTCTTGTTGTACTGTTTTATCTAAAGTCTATTCTAGGCTTGTAATTCTCACAAAGTAATTCTGATCTTGGTATCTAAACATATCCACAAAAAGAAGTAAGAGAGGAAACAACAGAAAAAGTCCACTATATGAATTCTGTTTGTACAAGAAACAGAAGAACTCTCTGTCTTACATGCAAGTGACATTTTTCCCTCTATACTTTTTTAATAGTTTTGCCATGAGAACTGAATGTGTCTTCAAGGCTCACCCATGCAGCTTGGGCATAAAACTTTGTCCAGTTCCTGTATCTGCAGCAATGAAATGTTGACAAAATATACAGCTGCTGCAAGTCTTAGTGAGATGCACAAACATAAGCTGTGTATTCTCTATTATTTCACCATAAATCAGAAATTCCACTCACATTAGTAAAATTACTGTGAATTAAATGCAATGCTTAAGCAGTACTGAGTTCTGATTTCTCCCCTCAAACTCCTTACACTGAATTTTTCATAGGTAAATGTTCTGACAGACACCACAGAAGTGAAGACTACAATTTCTGTTAGCAAGATAAAGATAAAAGCAAATCATGTGCCTAATTTGAAACATGCTGGCTAACAAAAGAAACAGATTTTATGAATAAGAATTTATGCTCTTTAGTGAGTTAGGGTTCTGATATGCCAACAAGTTCACTAAAATCCTTGAACTTAAGACTTTACCTCAAAACCTCCAAATACTGGGTTTCTGTGGCCTCACACAGTGTCATCATTCATTAGCACAGAAAGGTTGCAAGTGATGAGCAATGCCTTACATAACTACACACATGGTAGAAGGCTGCAGCCTACTATGTATTAAAAGCATAAGAACCACAATCATATGCTATGTGATAAAAATAAACTACCTACTAAAACATTTTAGAGAACTAAAATAACCATATTCTCCTGTTACAGCCCAAAGAGCCAATAACACAGCTCTCAGTCTACTGAAAACTTATGCTATTGTGTCAGTATTTCACAATTTCAAGTGTTTACTATAACCTTTAAGAAATATAAAACAAAAATAATGACAAAAATAACAATAATTAAGAGTTGCAATGGATGCCCTTAACAGAACTTTACCATAAGGCCATCACCACAACTCATTCCAACTCTGCTGACTTACATTTCTTACCTTCAAATCTTCATTGCTCACTCCCAGCTCTAGCACAGCTTGAGGAGACTTCAGCTTTGCTTGCATTGACTCTGCCATTTGAAGATTAAGTTGCCATCCAATTGTTTCAAGCTATAAAATAAAAGTTTAGATGACAATCAGATGGTACAAAAGCAACGAAGTCAACTTTCAAAACTGCCAGAGGTCTGTGGAAGTGAACACAGTGTCACACTCTATAAATGTTAAGCATCTGTATATAATGCATTTCTCTCAAATTATACTGGACTCCAAGACAGATTTGCTTTTCTCTTGTCAAAAGTACCTTTCAAACTGCCAATGACCACTCAAATAAAGCAACTTCCTATGTCTTAGATCTGATGGACCCAATCCATAGAACACAACAACAGATCCAGAATATGGTAGCTTCCTCTTCTTGTGGAAGTTTATCAGCAAAGTTGAAGATTGAATTTCATTTCACATTTATTTTACTTTTAGAAAAAAGAAAAAAAAAGAACAATAAACAGTAAACCACCTAAAAATGGTGATTTCTTAATCCACAGACCTACTCATGTATGTAGTACCATATGCACATCTTAACAACAAAAATAATCCTGCTGTTTGAATCATTAATGCTGAAAGGACAAAACCCAGGTAAGCATATGAGCAATAGAATTTCTAATAGAAAATTCCAGGAAAATACATTTTCAAATGCTTTTTTAATCATCAATCTGAAATTATATATATATATATTTTCAAGCATTATTAAGGTACTGCTCATGCACAGATGAAGTACCCAACTAAAGAACTGCAAGGCTTCCACAAAATGATCTTCCTGACCCTAGTGAATAAAAAGAAGTGGAAATACAAAGTCTTATCGTCTGCCAAGATAATTTACACACAATTTCTTTTAAACTAGTGTCTCCCCTCTTCTAGTAAATATTGCAGCTGACTTCGTAAAAGTGAAAGTGTGCCACATCTTAGTTATTCTCTTGCCAATCTAAGAGCTAAATTCAGCTAAAATCATCAACAGAATAAAGCCACATCAAAGGACTTGTACTGCGAACAGCAATACATGCCCTGCATCCCACAGTGACAGTAATCCCTAGATGAAAGACAGGAAAGGATAGTTCAAAGACAGAACTTCCAAAATTTCTTGTGATTTACACTTACATACATACTAATGTTTGTTATATTTACTGCATTTATCTGTTCGCTGGATCAATAGCAGAACTATGTACCAAACACTGGCCACCACAAAACTAAGCACACCAGAAGGAAAATTATGTACCATCTTAACCACCAAGGCCAGTAAAAGATGGTTAGGCAGTTTAGTCAAGGCCACATTTAAGGAAAAGACACCATCTCCGACTGCCTTTGTGTGCAGCTATAGGAACAGAACAGCAGGAGAAACTTCAGCAGGTCAGCCTGCAGTCCATCAGCTGCTCTGCAATCAATGCACCATTCAAACTTAAATTTGTCATAATAATAAGGAAGTTTGTATTTAATCAAATCCATGAAAGAATGCAGACCACACAAAGGGACACAGTGAAGATGTTCCAAGTCCGGTCCACCTCATTTGGAGCATAGCTTCAATAACAGTAGGCCCACAGCCTATGAACTAGAACATGCTTTAAAGAAAAGTTACATAACTTATAAAAGCAAATGAATTTTTAATCATAATTCTGCCTTTATTTTCTCTAACTTGATTACATCTTGGTTAGTGAAAACAACAGTTCATAGCCCATCCCACCCAAAAGCACAGCACAATCTAGAGTGACTTCTGACCACACACTGAAGTCAATCACACCAACGGACAACTCTGCTATGTCCCTGTGCTAGTCAGTATTTTCCAGGAAATTATACCAGAATGACACAACTAGAAAACATTTTTCTCTCCACAAACTTCAACGAAATTAAGAAATTAATTATTTCAGGAACATAAAGATACTACCTAAAAAAAAATTAAAAATTAGGTTTTTATCAAGAAAAAAAGTACAGTTAAGTTAAGAAAATTGATAATGGTCAAGAAAAGGACTCAGATCCTAAGTTATGGGTTATAGTAGTGGAAGCAGCCCTAAGCAGGCAACAGTACCACCTACTGATGAAACACCTAACTACTAAAGATAAACACAGAGACAGTGAGCTCTGGAATGCGACAGCTCTTCATACTGCACTCACTATGGTTCAAACCATCTGCTCCTCAATTTAGAAAGGACTTTCTATCAGCTATTTAAACAGTTTATTACTGTAGTATGGAAACCAAGCCTTAGACAAGATAGCAGCCTACCCAGGATCATAAAACAATGCCACTACAGACAAAAACAATAACCAAGGGAGCCTGACTTTTAAGACTTTTCTGAAGCTGTTAAATACTGTATTCTGTGTAGCATGAAGAATAAACCACCAAAAGTAAAGAAATTCAAGTTTGTGTTTTTATTTCACTTTTAATACACATCTATTCCAGAATACTGTAGAGGGCTCAGAACAAATACACCACCATGTGGCAGCACACTGGCCTGAGTTTATAGCTGAAGAACAGCTGTAACTCTTGTTTTATATGGTTTTACCTTAAAAATTACTCTGTTTTCCTGTACAATTCATGTCTGTTTTCTGTTTTAAACACAGCATACAAGAATAAGTTTCAATTAATAAATAACATGCTGCTCAAGGCATCAAAATGGTCCATCTTCTTGAAAGAAAAATGCAGCATGAATCTGCCAATGGTTATGTTTGTTTACTTAGAACACATTCAGCATCCTGCAATGTCATTTAACCTTTTGAGAGTAGTGACACCTTTCTGCATGGTATTTGTGCCCAGGCAAAATATTTTAGTCACAAAGGGGTACATATTTTAGGGCAATTTTTTTCAAATATGAAAGGACTATAAAATTATTTTTACTTCTGGTATAAAACTTGTTATGGAAAAAAAAATATGGAAGAACGATACCAGAATCTGTGATATTCTAACTGAAAAGCACTTACTCGGGCAGAAGATAAGTATTTCTCCATACCTAGCATGAAAACAAAGCTGCGTATTTAGCTACTGTAGACCTTTAGCTTCTTTTCACAATTTCTTATCAGCATGTTAGAAATGTGAAAGCTGCCTTGTCACTTCAATACTAAACACTGTTGAAAATATACTGTTTATTGCTGTAAATCCTCACTGATATCTCCGGCACTTATTTAACTTCAAGGTTATGCTTAGAAAAAAAACACAACAAAAAGCAAACAAATGCAAACTGAAGAAAAGGGAGGGAAATAAACATAACCAATAGTAAGAACATATGAAGATGCTTCAGACCTGTTCCATGAACCTTTTGGCAAATAAGTCAGGGCAACAAAGATATGAGGAAGCTTTCAACAATGCCTGTAAATCCTCAGTTCTTGTGTCCATTTTGTTTCATTCAGGCTCCTGAAGAGATTACCATGGCACTCGGGACTAACAGACATGGAAGAACTCATGCAGCTCCCCCTTCCAGCACTCACTCAGTACAGGCTCTGGAAGAGGTAAGGTGTCACTGCCTGCTGAACCAGCTCTGTTATCCCTCATCCACAGTACTTCTCAGTGGCCACCCACAGCTGATCCAGCCAGGGCAGATCCACAGTAGAAAGCACCTAGTTGCCCTACTAAATGAAGATCTGATCCTCCAACTGAAGATGAGCAGCACCTTTACAGATAAATTGTAGACAATATTAGTAGTAATAATGCTAACAATAGTAGTAAATAATGCTAAATAGTAGAGCATAGTATTTTACACAGTAAGAGAAGATCATCACCAATCTAACATAACTATGGGAAAACATTTGGGTGAAAGTCACTCTCTTGAAAATCCCAGAGCATTAAATGTCAAGGCAGCCTTTACAGCTGATATAAAACTCAAGAATAATCTCCAGATAAAACAAAGTTCACACAGCCAAAATCAACACCCACAGAATCCACCATTTCTCTTAAGAGTCCACTGTGGTTTAACACACTCTCTTGTCTCTTCCCAGAGTATCTTCACCACAGTTCCTTACTTCCACTTTTTGCTGCCCATAAACATTATTATAAATTAAACCTAAATTGAAAAGAAATTCAAGATGTCTGTTACATAGGACAAGTTTCTATATAAGTTGTCAAAAGACACTTCTCTCAACTACACAGATATATTTATTTTACACTTTTCAATGAGAAATAAAATAAATACTCTTTGGCAAAGAAATTCAAGTTAATCATCTTAACTGTACAAGAACCAGGCTGTCAGACTCAAAATGAAGGACTACAACTCTGAGAAGGCAAGCAGAACAAATGCTAATATAGGCATGCTGCAGGGCTCCAACCTGAAAGAGCAAGGACAGAGCCCAAATAAACAAGAAACTAATGCTAAGAAATGGTTGGCAAAGACCTAATTTGAAGAAACAAAACAAGGGGAAGCACTGTGAAACAATGTGAAACAGGGACAATAAAATGGAATAAAATTTCAGAAAATAAGTATTCACCTAAAATTTCTGATCTAATTCTGCCAACTTCAGCCAAACTTCTGGAACAGGGTCTAATACTTTTAAAGGACAACAGAAAAAAGGGGCTTAAATACTCAGTCAGTACCAGAGGAGACAACGAGGACATTTCTCAGTTGGTCTTGGCTGATGAACTGAGATCACACCACCTGTCCGTCTCTACACCCATGAAGACTGGAAGTTGGTTTTCATTTTAAAGCAGAAAACTGGAATTTTCACGTAAATTAATTACTTGATTCTAGAAGGGTAATAACAAATCATTACAGAAACTACAGAATACCAGTATTACATGGCCCTCAGAACTCACTTCTTACAGCTTACTTCTTACCACAGTCCCAGCAGGATGCCATAACACCATTCTATGGCTCATCCCTGATTTGGCACCTGTTTGTCCCTTAGAAAACACTTTAAGCATAGACTCACAGCAAGTAAGAGCAACAACGAGTTGCTCAACACAGGAATGAACCTGCAAGAACAACACTACAGAAATACTGCTCAGACATATAAAATCAACAGCACTGAAGTTCTTATTACCACCAGGCATTTAGACAGTTATGAAACAGCCAATTACTTTACAGAACAAATTTCACATGTTATTTTGTTCAGGTTCTTGCTCTCCATTTTCCTGGCAAGACTTTCTGCCTTCAGAATACCTAGCTTACGCTAAATAGAATAAAATGTTATATTCAGAAAACATACTTGATTCAAAATACATGGACAATTAATCAGCGTTACAGGTTAAATGCTACTTAACAATCCATTACAGATAACCTGGCTACAGGAAAGAGTATGAAGATCCTGTCAAATCCAGTATTAGCCTCTCTGGCAAGCAAATGACCATAAACATTTCTACAGGCAGAGCAATAAGTGCTGATTAGTACTTAGCAAAGAGGACGAAAAATGCTGAAAGCCAGTGTTTCATCTTAAAATCTAAAAAGGGAGAAAAACACAATTCTGAGCTGAACTGGTTAACAAGCCTGGCAGGTAGAGAATGCAGAAGCAATTCTAAACTTGCAGCAAGTGTCCTGTAGTTTAATAATGCTTAGGAAGGAAAAAAGGCTATAAAAGCCCTGGATGGGAAAGGAACATACAGCACAGACAAACTAACATATCCAATTTGTAGAAACCTACTACATGTACAAGTGTTTTCAGTACAGCTTGAAGGTAATTGGTAAACAAAAGTGGTAACATTGCCATGTAATCATAATCTTTGAAAATCAGCTGTAAACCACAGTTTTTCAATAGTATTAGTTCAATTCAGTATCTCTTCCACTGTCAATGGGCTATGGTTGAGTTTGTCTGCTTGAACTTTTTTAAAGTAACAAAACTCCCCAACCACAAAGTTGCTGAGTAATTGTTAATGCCTTCTAATATGACTGAGGAGAATTTTAAACCAAACTGAGCTTGTGGCCCACATTCAGAATTAAAAGCCAGTAACAAGCACAAATGAAAATAAATCCTACCACTCCTTCTGCAAATTCAAATCTTGGCAGAAAACCAAGTGCTTCTAATCATAGAACTGTTTGTGTTGGAAGGAATCTTAACAACCATCTAGTTCCAACTCCCCTCTCCTCCACACACATGGATACCTCCCACTAGACCAGGTTAGGCAGAGCTGCATTCAGCCTGGCCTCAAAACTTCCAGGGATGGGGCATGCACAGCTCCTCTGGGCCACATGTTGCTGTGCCTCACCACCCTCACAGTAAAGAATTTCTTCCTAACATCTAAACTAAATCTACCCTTTCTCAGTTTTTAGCCATTTCCCTTCATTCTATCACTACATGCCCTTGTAAAAAGTTCTTCTCCAGCTCTCTTGTAGGCTCTCCTTGTGGGATCGACCCCTCCTGGTACTGGTGGTTGCTGAAAGACTTGATTAACACAGACACCCCTGCTCTTGGTTCCCAGCAGCTTCTAGCGCACAGAGTGCTGACTACATCCATCCTCAAAGACTACCTTCAGGATAGTTTAGGTGGATCTAGTTACTTCCATTCTCAGGAAGCCAGATTAATTTGAGGACATGCCAAAGTAGTGATACTGGCTTCATTTTTTCTGAGGTTTTTAAAAACTGCATAAAGGAAACAGAATGCCAATAACTTCTAATTGGCTCATTTTTTTACAGGTACCACAGAAAACAGTTTTCCATTAGGCTGAAGCCTAACAAACCCTTGCAGATAAAGTAGGTCAGTTACAGCAATACAGAAATTCGTGTCATGCTCCACTGGTATACAGATCCACCCATTTGATTTTCAAATAATTTAATCCTTACTTTAAGAGACCATTTAGTTCTGGTATTTGTAGTAACTTTGGTGTTACTGAATATCAGATTATGCTTCTCATAGCCTGAGAAAGAAACTGACATGCTTGAAGCTCTTTCTAGTAAGAGTACCATTATCATGCACAAGTGCACAGCACCATTTTTCAAAGTTACAGTCTCCTCATCTATTTCTACTAAACATGGTGTATCTGTAAGAGCATGCATCAATTCACACACAGCAGCTACTCTTGGAGGTGATATCAGTTTCACTACATCAAGGCTGGAGTGCTCCCTACTTAATAGGCTGCCTTAATTCATAGTTAAAAGTAAATATTGACATCTTAAGATTGCAAAGTCTAAACGTCTACTATTTTACTGTTAAGAATGAGTAACACTGTGGAAGAGTGCATGAAAGGGGGATGAAAACCCAATTTTCAGCCTATTCTTGAGGAAGTAGATTTCCCACAGCTGAAGAAAAAAGGAACTATCCTTGAACAGCCCCAGTGTGAGCAAAAACAATACCTTAAAAACAAAGCCTGACAAACTGAAAAAGTGCACTACATAGAATCACTGCTTGCAGTAATGGGGAAAATTAACAACTCAATGTCTCTGCCCACAGCTACCTTAGCAATGTACCTATAATGTCCCACATACAACAATTACAGGAGAGAAATTACATCTTATTTTAACAAATGAAATCAGAATTTTGTCATTTTATCTCAGATATTAACTCATTCACTTCAGTTATTTTTCCCTCCAATTTGAGAGGAATAGTCCAACTGTAAAAAATAAACATTTCCTGGAATAATTAAAACAGCTTTTTATGTAATTTAAACCATCCATACTATCCTAACTGAAACTGTTATGAACAGTGAAGAGATATTGGGATATGAAAAATATCTTCAGGAACTCTTTTTCTCATATTATAACAGTATTATGTACCACACTAACAACAAAACATTTAAAAATGTTGTCCATTCAATAAGATATTACAAGGAAATAAATAATCTACAACATAAGAAATTTGCTAGTGCAGTTTGTTCACTAATATTTTTTCAGTTGTACTAAGCAAATAACCTAGAGGAAAATGAGCATGGCCATCCTTTCACTCAGTTTAATTCTTGTAACAGTAAATGCCATACTTAATTCCTGCATTGAAGACAAAATATTCATCAATTCATTGTGGAAAACAAAAATCAAAACACTCATGTTTAAAGTCTGGAGATATCTTCCCCTCATCTTTCCGTAATTAATTAGACAAAATATACTAAGTCACAGTTAAATATATGAATAATTTTCATTTAAAGAAAGTATTGCAAGATATATGGCTAGTTTCAATATATTAACTATCCATTTTGTATTATGGGAGAGGACTAAATGTGTATTATATATTAAAAAAAACCCACTGGTCTACAATGCATTACTCTAACTTCTCACCTGTATGATCACACTAGCATAAAACCAGAGGAAACCATTAATTCTTTTCTCTAAAATTTACAGCTGGAAGTCCCAGTTACACTTATTATCAGCAAACTCAGCATTCCAGAATCAAAAATCAAAATTAGACATGACAATATCAATTTTGCCTGCTGTGGTGATGAAAATAATTTAGGAACCATTTAAGGGTGACAAAACATGCCTGACTATGAACACCTTCAAAAACTCTCTCCATCTCAAGAAAAGAGTACTACTGCAGAGGAGAGAGCAGCAGGATGTAGCCAAAAGTGTACTCAATACAACAGATAAATATTAAAAGAGAAAAAAGGGGCAAATTTTTAAGAGAAGGCAATGATTGACAGGCAAAATTTGCCAAGCACCACAGGTAGGGTCTTCAACACAGAAATAATCTGTAATCAGGAAAAGAGTGTTTCCTGTAAAATAAGCCCCAGATCAAACACCAAGCTTCTCCTGATGGAAAACTTAAGCATTGTTAGTGTGGGAGAAGACTGCACAAGCACACTGATTTCTATTCTCCATTGTTGCTACTTGACTTCGGTTGAATTTAGGTGACATGAATATCTTTGAAGGAAGTTCCGGATGCTGCAGCTCCTTTTCAGTAGGTCTCACTCCATAGGTGAGCAATACTGCAGTGAAACAGCTGGATTTTCATACAGCTGCATAAAATTTCTGACTGCAGTCTTTTATCACACTTTTAATAGCAATGGAAAAACTTTCCAATTTTTTAATAGAAAATAGAAAATAAAGTATACAGTAGTTAAAAATTTGTCCCTCTACTGGAAAAACATATTCAACTTCAATGCAAATCAGTACCCCCATTTCATAAATGGGTTACTGAGGCATTTTGCAGTTTCAGTGCAAAGTACTCTTTAACAGCAGGTTTAAAATTTATAACATTCATATTTTACCTGTATATATGAATTACAAAATGAGTGACTAGCATCTTCAGCTGACAGTACTATGCAAATCTTCAAATTAAACACAAGACTTGGAGCAGTCCTCATAAAACTGGTATGTAACCATCAACAAAACTGTAGGTACAACCACTCACCGACATAACAGATTCAGTACAATAGGTTGAAGATTTTTATGAACTACAAGTCTGTAGTTACAGTCAGTCATAACACATACGCACAGCCAAGTTAAGTAGAAGTGGCATAATTAACTACAATGACTCCCACTAAATTTTTAAGACTGGACTTTGAAACTTTAGCAATATTTTTGAAATGCTTCTCAGTCATGAAAGCAAAAGAAAGAAAGAATCACTGGATGGATCCTATCTATCTAGACACAATGCTACAATGCAATGTCAAACCAGAATCTGCCTTAATCTTGTAGATACTGTGAGGCCATAAGCAAATAGACAAACAAAAAAGAAAAGAAAGGAGGAACTATATTTTTCACCGGTAGACAAGAATAACTAGAAATAAAAGTGGCTGTAGTATAAAGGCAAGGAAAGAGTTGGATTGGGCTAGGCAGACAGACAGTGAATTTACAGAATAATGTAAAATATTGATCAAATGGAGCACAATTCCCAGGTGGGGGCAGGGGGGGTATGCGAAGAAAAGTATCTTAGCCTCAAAATAAGGCACTGCTATGACCAAGAGACTAAAAACAGGTTAGGTCAAAGATTCTGTCAAGTGATTAAACTAAGCGAGATAGAGACACTGAATGTGAAGAATCTTCACTAATGTGAACAAACGCATCACGCTTGATGCGTAACTCTTGGACTCCTTAGCATAACTTTCCCAAATAACTTCAGTAACTTAAAAAGGCAGCAAAAAAATTAAAATTAAGAGCAGCACTTTTTCTAACTCTGTAAACTGTTATTTTCACTGGCAATTAATGTTAGAAAAAGTAACAGGAGCAAAACAAAGAGGCTTACCTATCAGAGAAGATATTAAAGCATATTAAAAATAGATGAGACTAGAATCTAACTCTAAAAGGAAAATATGCACAAATTATGCACCTAAATCTACTTTACTAGTGAATATTTAACTAGATTCTTAATCTAAAACTAGCTGGAGGTTAATTTCTTCTGATTTTCCATTTTTATCTTCAAGGATAAAAACATTTTCCTCTTCAGCAAATTTTACTTAGCATGTATACCAAGAAAAGTGGTATTTTCAGATTTCTTTGTTCAAATATTCAAATCAAACCCCCTCACCTCTTTAACCCTGAAAATCAGGAAAAAGACACACTCAAATAACAACCAGTATGCTTCAAAAGGAAGGATACAAAAGAAAGAATATGACATGAAATTGGTAGAATAAAACTAGTGCTAAGTTGCAACTACTTCAAAAGACTTTCCCCTAATTCAAGTTACTGCAAGTTTTCATCTTTAACTGATTTTTACTGATAAACAGCTAGCCTGAAAGCAAACAGAAAGAGACTCTATGACAAACATTAGAAACAGCATTCCAGTTTCAAAGACCATAGCATCTGCGGGTTCACTTTGTGCAAAAGGTAAATGTGCTATTGTGCTCTATCTATGGCAAATCTATGGGCACTTTTATTAAGTCATGGCTGACTGGTGTTTTTATCCAGCAGAAAATATAACAAGATTCAATGGAGGAAAGATTAAGTTGGACAGTTTTCAACTGGATATAAGGGAAACATTTTTAGTAACCATAAAAAAAAAAAACAACGCAGAAGTTACCTGTCATTTCAAGCCTTGAAATCACAACCAGACCCTGTTCCGAAAGCTCTTCTATATACTGAGGAAAAATTATGGTTTGTACTACACAGGAAGTTACACAAGACAAAGACAGTATTCATTTTTATAACCTTTTAAAAATGCTATTTTGCATGTAGGAACAGAACAAAACTTACAGATATTTCCAAACATTCTCAAAATGTACCTTCTTCCAGCCTTTATAACTTATATTTTCTTGGTAGAAGACGGAAGAGGGCAAGAATAGGAATCAACTCATTAAAATATCCTTTAAGAAGCAGTATCTAAAAACTGTAAACCATTAAAATTCCACTAACAAAGCTGAGTGAGTGAAAGAATAAGACTCAGATACGCTGTAGTGGGTGATTAAAATAATCTCATTAGGTATAAAACTGAGTTTTTATTTTTTATTTCATCATTTGCAGTCTTTTTGTCTCTGTGAGTGTATTGGCATCACATAAGGCAAGCTGGTTCACAATCCACTGTGACAATGCCCACAGGCACAAAACTGGTTTTGTGAACTCAGCTTGTCACTCTAAGAACAATTAGTTGATCAGATACTAACAGGAAACTACAAAATTATTTCTTACAGTTTGAGTAACTTTTCTCCTTATTTTGTGCTCTTCTGACATCAGAAAAAAAAATTCTGTCATGACATACACACAGAGCACACCAATTCTCTGGTTTTTTTTGTTTTTTTTTTTTTTTTGCATAACCACAGGATGCATGTGTTTCAGCATATTTCTGTAGATGCGCCAGCATTAGCAGAGGGAATTTAGCATATTAACATTACATATACACCCATTAGCAAGAAGGCCAGTTTCTGAGAAAATCACTTTCAGAGCTTTTCCCATATGGCTTCAAGTAGGCACTGAAGATACAGAACTGACAGCTCTGTCAAGAATTTTAGGTACATAACTTCACTAGCTGCATTCCCACGCATCATTATATTAAGCAATGCTGTCTGAAAGCTATGAAAAACTCCTCTTGCTTGGCAACATAGGACCTTTTTCTTTTTCTTGCATTATATACATTTTAAGGATACCGTGAATAGTTTTCCAAAACTAGAAAGCTATGAAGCACTTAGCTTGATCTGCCTTTAAAACAGATTTGCGCAGAATACCAAAACACATAGAGAGAACATAATATTAGGGGGAGGAGAAGTGAAGAAAAACAACAAAACTGAAATAAAACTGCCGTAAGAATTCAGAATGAACCCTATGAAAAATATAGCTCTTCTTTGCAGGGAGGAAAAAAATACCTTTAATCTGACCAGTGTGCCCTCATTTCTAAACTTATACATTACCAAGAAAAGACTAAAACAACTGGATCAGATTGATATCAAACTACTATCACTGGCCTATCATTCTAAAGGCCAGATTAAGAATATGTTCAAAGGAAAAAATTATAAAAATACTATCATTTTTAATTTACTAGGATTGCATTATCATCAGCAGAAATAATATAATAAAGGCACTGTCACATGAGTAAAGACAAAAAAAATCAATTAATGCAACAGCAGAATATATATAATTAATAACTGCACAGCTGACAACTGCCAACAATTCAGCAAAGGAAAATGAAAAGATGAAGAAATACTATTAAACAGTATAGCTTTGTTTCAACTGCACAGTTTTTATTAATCTCAAGTCAGTAACATCCCTATCTACTAAGCAGTCTGCACAAAAAAATTCAAAAACTTATGCTCTAAAAAGAATAGTTTTTCTCAAGCAATTAGAAACAGTATTCAATATGCCACAGGAAACTTCACCTAATCAGTACTCTAGGAAATACTTGTTTTGCTGCTCTAACAAACACAATTTGATTTGTCATTCTAATGAAGAATCAACCAGCACATTACATTACCACCTACACCTCTTGCACAGAACTGACAGATCCAGAACTCAGAATATTGCTTTTTAACAACCTGTGCTTTGCAGGCAAGAAAAAAATCAAGTTTAAGAGAAATAACAAGTCAATACGGACAAATTATCTGTAAGAAATTATTTCTCATAATAACTAGTGGTCTTGAATCCAAACCTGAACACTTCTGCAAGCCAAAAGATGCACTGGCCTACTCTCAAAAATGGCACAAGTCAATTTTTTTAGTTTTATTATGAAATAACAAAAATTGGACACTCAGTTACCCACTGGTTTTGACCATAAGCTAATCAATCCCACAGGTTCCAATGTTTTCTTAATGTGTAAGAAACCATAACCCCAATAAAAAAAAAACCAACTGTCTGCCATTTTTTATTGTTTTGAAAGAGCAATGGAAAATTACTGCCCAACGCATCTTGTGCACATGACAGAAAATACTGTACTGTCAGCATTTCAATACTTTTGAAACAACCTCTAAGTACCATGCATCAGGGAAGACTTAGAATTATTTTGCCACACACATTTTAATAAAACACAATATAAAATTCCAAATAGCTCTTTCTTAGTTACATCATAAACTCTGTCTTGTGCATGCGTGCAGGGACACTGTGTATGTGTTGGAATAGAACTAGTGAGACCTCAGTAATGTTAATCATAACCTTATTCTGCATTTGGATCCTCACAAGCAATCCCTTTACACATCCACTAAAGCCGCTTTAAAGAAAATTCAGAGTTACTAATGTGCAGGAAGCACATGGTAAGTGAAAGTACCAAAGAATCACATATGAACTAAATTTTGAATTCATATGTAGTGCCACACACCACCTCAATAGGTCAGCAACAGACCCTACCAAAAACACAGTGATAACCAAAAAGCCTGCATGTATTTGTAAAAGAACATGAAAGAGAAAGAAAAACCAATCAACAACCAGCATTCATAGACTCGTAGAACAGTTTGGATTGGAAGGGACCTCTGAAAATCTAGTCCAACTTCCCCAGCATGGGCTAGGAACATGTTGATCACTAGATCATCTTGATCAATGCCCCATCCAATCCTTGGAACACTTCCAGTGACAGGGCACCCACAACCTCTCTGGGAAATCTGCTCCAGTGTCTCACCACCTTCATCAAGAATTTCTTCCTTAAATCTAGTCTAAATCCATAATCCTTCCATTTAAAATCGTTGCCCTTTGCTCTGCCAGTACATGCTCTGGTAAAAACTCTCCATCTTTCTTGTAAGACCCCCCCCCCTTAAGTACTGAATGGCAATAATAATGCTTCTTTGGAGCCTTCTCTTCTGCATGCTTAACAACCCCTACTCTCTCACTCTGTCTTCACAGCAAAGGTGTTCCTGCCCTTGTATCCCTTCAATGGCCTTCTGTGGACCCATTTGAACAGATGTGAGTCTGTCTCATGCTGAGAGTCCCTCAGCCAGCCCTTCATGCAATACTCCAGGTGAGGTCTAAGAGCTGAGAGGAGTGGTTAGTACACCAAAGTGTTGTGTTACCATCTGGAGGGACTTGGTCATGCTGGTGTGACAGGAATCTCATTAAATTCAGCATGACGAAATTAAATGTTCTGCACTGGAGAGGACAAGCACCAGTATAAACTGGATGCTGTCCAGCTGGAAAAAAGCCTTTTGAAAAAGAACCTGAAGTTCCCGGTGGACACCATGTCGATCATGATCCATCCTGGACTGCTCTAGGAGGAGTATTGCCTACAGGCTAGGGAAAATGACCCTTGCCCTGCACTCAACAACAACGGTGACACCTCACTTGGAGTAGCATAATCTGTGCTGGGCTTCACAGTATGCAAGTCATGTAGATACTGGAAAGAGGACAGCAAAGGCCCCAAGATGATGAAGGGATAAGAGCACGTCACATGTGAGAAGAAGTCACAAGAGAGCTTTTTAACTCCTTATGTAAAGGAAAGCTATTAAGACTGAGCCAGGCTCTTTACAGTGATGCCCAGTAACAAGACAAGTGGCAACAAGCTGAAACTAAAACATGGGAGACTCTCTCTGAACACAGGAAAACATTTAGGCACTTCAAGGGTGGCCAAGAACTGACAAAGGGTGCCCAGGAAAGTTGTGGAATCTGCATCCTCACAGATGCTCAGGTGCTGTCTAGACATGGTCCTGAGCTACTGAGTTTAAAGGTAGTTCAAGGTACCTCTGCTTGAGCAGAGGGGGTGAAACAAATTCACTCCAAAGGCTCCTCCCAGCTTCAACTATCCTGTGATTATGTTGCTGAAACTTGTGATAATATAAATGCCATATTTTCTGCACAGAATATTGCTTTTGGAAGAGAAGTGAACAATGTAAACTGGGAATTTATATATGGCCATGTAAACAAATGCTGATATAGAGGGCATACTAATTAGTTAATATGTTATACCCATACTAACGTGTTGAAGAAGGTATTAGTAATTCAATACAAATCTCTTTTTACAAATAAGTTAATATAATCTCAATCAATATAAATACCTGAATTGTATATCTAATCTAAAAAGCCATCACCCTTTTGTAAATATTTTTCAGGATTATAACTATTTTTTAACTCCAACTGAAGAGATTATGATGAACATTTACAGAAAATTGGCTAGTTCAGCAATGTGCCACAAGTAAGATAATATTTTGCCCACTGTTTTCCAAGGTACAGAAAGGCAATACAGAAAATACATGAGATATGCTACATAATATTGAAGGAAACAATGTGGTCACCTACTGCATTTGTAACATATCACAGAGATTCAGAAGATTATAAGGACAAGGCAAGTTGTTCTTCCATGCCAATGCAATTTTACAAACATTTTACTTCTTGCTAGCAGAATAAGTTATTTATTCAGCAATTAGTTTTGTGAACTTAATCTTACAGGAAAAATCTCACGAACGTCAAGTCTAAAGGACTAATACCTCAGAGACTTTCAAAACAAACTGAGAAAGCAAATTCAAGTTCCAGCTTAAACTGATACTCAACCTGTTATCTGGGCAAAAAAGCAGGAGGGAAAATGATGGTTTAAGTATATGTAGGGGCATACACCTGTATTTAAACCTGCTTTTCCACTAGAAAACAATAAATGGCACTACAGTATTTTTGCAGTTGCTTTCCAGCAAGCTCAATTAAAAATGACAGTTTAAAACTTCTTTATATGGGATGTAATATAGGAGGAAAACATCACTGCATTAGCAGATGGTGCTGAAGCTAGAAAGAACCTCCAAAACCGTAACATGCACTAGAAACATTTTACGTTGCAGGGCTCACAAAAGTTGAGATAAGTAAAAGAGCAATGTCATTCCCAAACCAGGTCACAGAAGAACCACTGGTATGTATGATACAAGCTGGAAATGGAAGAGGATAAAAGGTGTTTTTATTAGTTTCTCATATGCTGAGGAGCCAGCAGTAGAAGATGCACTAATTCATAGTCTGCCTGAAGAAAATTTTTAAAGACATCTGTTTTGTAGGCTGTCTTCAGAACTGCCTTCCATTTTGCACATTACTCTCTGTATGTTGGAAAGGTTACCTTTCATTATTTCACTTGGTTTTCAAATTACTTACCTCCTTCAATGGACAGTCATACCTGTCTCTATACTTACTGTACCACTAACCATTTAAACTTTGGGACTTGTACAATTGGCATTAGTAACATTATTTAAAAAAAAAAACAGAAAACCAAAATATCTTGCTGATTTTTTTTTGCACAATTATACTATCAGTCATTTACCCTGTTAAATTAATAAGTTATTACAATTTTGCATATCAGAATCCTATAAGTTTTGTGCCCAAAATTACCCAGTTTTACAAAGGATCAAGTTTAAATACTTTGGAAAAAAATCAATTGTGATGCAATTAAAAATATCTTTAGTCTGTTCCATAGATATACCTCATCTTCTCAAAATGTGAATTTTACACATAAGTGAAATTCTAGATTTATTTAGAAGTAAGCAGGCTGGTACAAATTATGTTGTTCTAGTTCTCTCCGTGCATCATGTATACTTAATATAGACAATTTATTTTCTATGTTTATCTTACTCACCAAAGCATTAATTAACAAACAATCTTATCCCAGCAATGATAAAAATAAAGTAAGATTAATTTAATCATGTTTCACAATTGTTTTGAAAAATGTGATCCTGGCTGACACTGGTGCATTCTATATATAATTCCTTACTATTTGAAGTGTTATTATGAATCAACAAAATTATGTTATTACACCTTGTCATAGACATAGATGTCTATGTCTAAAGATACAATGAGACTTCCAAAGCATGCAGCAAGTTTTAAGTGTCAATAGGCATACAGGAAAAAAAATTATGTACCATCACAGAAAAACACCACAAAACTGTAGTAAGTATCTCGGAAAACTGACCATGCTTACAAAACCAGCTTACAAAATTAAAGATGGCAGGAGCTCAGATACAAGTGCAGAGAATGACCAACTTGATGAGCTCAATCACCACAAATGCTCATGAACACATTGTCCCCGGGCCATGTTGCAAAGCCTGTTCACAAACAGTATGCAGGTAATGTATTAATAGTGCAAGACAGTTCCAGCAGTTACAGGAGCTCAGCTAACATTTAACATCACGTTAAGACAACAGAATTCAACTGTCTCAATCAAATTTATCTAGGACCTGTAAGTGACCTGGTTTGTCACAAACTTTGCACCTTAAACTCCTTGCTTTAAACGGAACTAATACAACTCTATTCTCTCAGAAGAAAAACTACACACATTACCTTCTGAGGGGTCAAAACCCTCTGCCGGAACTTTTCAATCGTATCTTGACCTGCAGCTGCCCATGCACTAGCAAATGCTTCAGCTTTGTCTTGATCCAGGTGAATGCTCTGTAGCTGCTGTTGCAACGAAGCCGGCTTCAAATTGTGATAGACTGCCTGTTAAAGGAAAAATAACTGCTATTGCTAAGTGCTGTTCTACAAGTCATAGCAGATATGTCTGAGCACAAATGGCCACTGTGTTCACACAAGATGTTCCTAGGACCTTCACTAGGGGAACTATATGCATCCTGTTCATCTTAACCCTCTTGGTACATGGAAAACTGCCAACTATCTCAAAATACAGTGTTACAAATTACTCCTCTCAAGATAGACAA